>NW_009917062.1:145110-245061 GCF_000696875.1 Nestor notabilis
TCGCTGCTCTCATGGTGTTATTTCAGTGGTGGATATGAAGATGTGAGTGCTGTTCTGGGCAGGGGGAAGATTTAGGAAAGACAGGTTGCCTGAGGGTTGTTTGTATCAGCAGGGGGGGAATTAGGATGATGATTACCAAAGTGACCATGTGAAGTTGCCTGGGTGAAAGGATGTGGGCCATGTGTGTTTTCCTTGCTAAGATGCTCAAGGAAGAAGCTTACAGGTCACAGTGATCTGAATGGTGGGAGGACAACCTCGTGGTCTCTTTTTGTTTTCAGCGAGACACCTTCAATTTCAGCTGGATCCAGGGGCTGCTATTAAGAGGCATGTCTGGAAGTTTTAAACCTGAGCTCTTCTTTCACAAAGTCTTTTGGCTTTCACATAACAAATCAGAGTGGATGTAGCCATGGATTCAGGCCCCACCATGTCAGACTCCTCTAGCTGATGTTCACCTTGGTGAAGCATCCGCCAATCGAAGCTATGTGCCAGCATCATGGGCTCTGCAGGACCAGCTCCCGTGGGAAAGTTAGCAAGCTGCATCTTATTGGCCTTAGTCTTCCCACCTTCCCCTTCTTGTGCCAGGCTGCCCCATTAATTGATTACTCCACTGTTCAGCTGTTGCTTCTGAAGCTGAATGTGTTGAGTTAAACCGCGAGAGCAGAAGAAAGGGAACAGTGATTCTGAGTGCCAGGCTCGCATCTGAAAGATTACGGCACAATCTAATGAGCTCATTAATTTCATTTCATTAACCAAACAGTGCTTGTGGAGAATGGCAAATATTTAAAGAAGCGCAGCAGGGTCAGAAACACATTTAATTAATGTTGTCACATGATACTGAGAACAGGAGGGGGGAATAAATCCTGGTGCTATATATTAACATCCATGGTGACTTCTCTTTTATATTTAATGTGCTGCTTGGGTTAAAGTCCTCTCGCTCTTATCTGTCTGCCTAGCTTCTATTATCACCATGCCTGAGCAGCTCCCTGACTTCAGTGTGTTTTTCCCTTCCTCCCAATGTCTGTGGAAGTTAGGCAGTGCTGTTATCCCATTTAGAGGGGAACACTCAAGGCAAGAGGGGAAGGCTCCACACTTGTGCAAAGGGTCTATGGCAGATGATGCTGGTTTCTCTGTGGCTCTGCTCTTTGGCCGGCCATTCCTACTGGGATTATCACAGTAAATTAATGATAGTCCAAGCTTGTCAGCTTCCTGTTCATTCCAGCTGGGTGCCCTAGAGGCCACAGCATGAATGAAATCAGAAGCTCACGTAAATGACAGGGAAGAGAGAGGGTCAAATCCTCTTTCAAACCCTTTGAGGTCTGGTGTACTTGGCTTGGCTATTTGTAGAGACTGGTGTGAGTCTCAGCAGTTATGAAGTGGGTTATTACTCCATTCTCCTCCATGTCTAAGGAAATCTGGATCTGGGGATTTTGGCATGAACCAGCTGTGTATATTATTAAACTGTGTTGTTGAGATCGGCTTTGCTAAAGGCTCATTTTGATTTGGGGGAGGATATCTCATTTGTGGTTCTGTGGTTAGGTCTGCCGTGAGGCATCTGATGGAAACTACATATTGCTTTTCTGATTGTCCTGGTACACACTGCTTCTTTGGGAAAATTGAATTAGGGTGGATACTTGGAATGTACCTGAAGGTCTGGGTTTCTCACTTGGCAAATTATTTCTACGGTTTCCGGTTCAAGAAGCATCCCAGCTAAAACAATCTCAGAGGGGCTGGAACTGTATTTTTACCCTGAAGTCTGCTGGCACTCCTGTGTTTATGTGTGTACAACTTTGCAATATATTGAGATGCTCTTAGCTCTGCTAAAAGGCCCTGCTTTTGGGAGAGCAGGAGGTGGCTCTGATATAGGGTAAATGGTCAGCTGAGCTTGCCTGGGATGTTGATAGGGCTAAGCCTGCAGGACCATGAAAATCAGCTTGGCCAAGGAATCGTAAAACTAAAACTTTGCTCTTAATGGTTAATTTGACAGGGTGCTCAAAAGCAGTCGTGCCCTCCTGACCTGCCAGTACTGCTTCATTTAAATCGATGGGTCACCTACTGCAAAGCGCAGGTGTGAATAGTTTTTAGATAAGAGTCTAAGCAAGATGGCTGCAAATACCTTCCCGAGGCTGTGGCTGTCTCAGGAGACCACTTCATCCTGCCAGCAAATCTCAGGGTTTCACCCCTCCCATTGCAAGCCTCTTGGAGCAGAGCTGGTGTCCAGGCGGGGATGCGTTTGTGCAGGCAGGACCTTTTTTCCCTTGCCATATAAGCAAATGCACTATACTTGGCAATATTCCTTAGTGATGATTATACCAACGTTACAAAGTGTCTGCTGTTAATGCAGTATTGATAATGGGAGGAGTTCAAATGAGTGGTGCTTTCTGCTGGCCAGGTAGAGAGCAGGCAGAGCTGCGGTGCACAGGAGGGGTGCTGTCATTAATTGCTGCAGCTGGAGGAAGCAACCAGGCTGAAAGGCTGAGCGTAAATTGTGCCTGTGAATTAGTCCTTTGGTGACAGCTTAGTCCAACAGCTTTCTCTGCATCGCCTGGCACTTCCACAGGCAATCACAAGTGGTTGGATAGTGGAGGAAGGCAAAGAGCAAGACGGGAGGGTCTCCTTTCACTTTGCTCTGTGGCAGTTTGCCCATTACCTCATCACTCACCCCTCAGCTTGTCATTACTTGATTCTTCTTTATTGCAATAAAATGAAGCTGTGCTGTAGGCTCATGAGTTCATCCTGCATCACACAGTGCTAACCCATGTGGCTGGAGGCCAGGTGCTTCCCGATGTGCTCTCTAGGCAAAACCTGCTGCTGCTGCACAGCTGGGATGGACGGGATGCCTGGCTGGTGCTGAAGTGCTCACCACCCCGGCGTGAGGCTGTGCCAACAGGATGAGGGATTTGTCCTGCTGTGCTGGGTACTTACAGCAGTGCTGGTGGCCTAGATGAAGTTCCTTGGGGGATGCCAAGGGATCAGTTGCTGTTATTTCTCCTTACGAGAGAGGACACAGTGCCCATCACTGCATTTGAGACTGGATTGTAGCAGAAACATCTGCTGATGTAAATTCCTGCTTTTTGTTTGATTGCCACCTTTCTGGTCACCTAGATGGAAACTCTTTTCAATGAAGCAATGGGGCCTGTGTCCTTGGCTGACAGATGATGTCTGCAGAGAGCCCTGGGGCTCATACCGGATTAGCATGTGATTAGTGCACATTTTCCATTGTGAGTTGGTTGGACTGTCCCTTCCAGTTTCTGACATATGGGCCTTGAGCAGGTCCAACTTTTCCCTTGTGCTTGGGTGGATGGTCCTGATATCCAGCCCAGCATGGGAAAAGGCAAAATCCCTCCCTGCTACAGGGCCTGCTGCAAAAATCTTGGAAAGAGCAATAGTACAGTATGACCTGGGGAAAGTTCCCTCCAGGTCCAGCATAGCCGTAGGACAAGAGAGGTTTTTGTCTGGGCTGAAGTCATGGCCCAGAGCAGGAGGTGTGAACTGTGGGGAACCTGGCAGAGCTTAGCTGGGTTTGACTGATCTTGCCAAGAGCTTGTGATACAGGGAGGCTGATAGCATTTCTGTGGTCTCAGTGACATGTGTTGCCATTTCTCAGGACAACCCATTTTTGTCCTATCTTTGGAGCTAGCAATCAAGCTGTCCACTGCATCCTGCTGATCTGCTTCTCATGCCTGGGAAAAAGAAAATCCATCCCTCCTGCACGAAATCACAGGGACAAAAATCTCTGGTGGCCAAGGAAGTAGCTGTGCCTTTCGGTCACTGGTTTGCAGTGATGCTGCTTTGAGGATCACAGTTTGCTATATCGCCATTTGAAAATATTAAAGCAGTGCTTCCCCATAGCTTCCTGGCTCCCTAAAAGGCCAGATCACACCAGGGATGTGACAGATTGGCTGGTGACCTGGAAGGACATCAAATGGAAGGATTTAGCTTTTGGAGGGGGCTTGTCTGGGGAACTTGTGAGTAGAGAAACAAAATGCTTTTCAAATACTAATGCTGTCTGTTCTGCTGCTCCTCAGAGGGAGAAACTGGAGTGAAAGAGCACCTGACAGCAAAATGCTTCCTGAACTGCAGCTATTTCACATAATTTCTTTTCCCAGCCTCTTTGAATAAGTGTTTGACCATCTTTGAAAGTGTTTCCTAGTTCAATGGTGTCATCTATGAACAGATTTTCTTACCCTACACTCTAAAATTTGGACCATGGCCAGAAGTTTGCTTATCCTTCTTATAATTGAGATGCTTGAATCCCTGTCAATTGACCAGCTTGTGGAAGTGGAACAAACATTTCTTTTAAACCTTTCCAGTCATATTGCAAAATCAGAATACTTATGGGACTGGGAAAAAAAACAGCCCAACCCGAGCTTTGCCAGTAGAAAACTGAAAGGTAAAACATAAAACCAAAAGTGTGGAATTCAACAGAACTTAAAATAATACTGTTATATTTTTTGTTTGTCTTTACAGAGAGAGAGAGATATTCCCTGCTCGTGAGAAGAAAGGCAAAGATTTTTTTTTTCCCAGCTCTAGCAGTGGCACCTTCTGCTGTCAGAATGGATGGCTCAGATTCTCAAGACACTTCAGGCTTCAATATTTATGCTCCTTAATTGAGGTATTACTGAAACTATAGATTTATTATTTTTTCTGTTTTGCACAGCCTTTACTTTTTGTTGCTTTCCATGGTTCAATGGTTGCCTCTGTGGGTGAACTTGGAGCTCTAGACAAAAGGTAAACAGAAATACTTAAGAAAGAAAGTGAGTCTAAATATAAATCTGTCACAATCAGACTTGCCCTACAGTGGTATTAAAGAAAATCAGTTGATTGCTGGTATCTGTGTCTGAAGAGCTAAGCAAGGGATCCAGGGGGAGTATCGTGACCATCAATGTTGGACCTGGCAGCTGTGGTGCCAGGTGTCAGTTATGGATGTGGAGACAGATCATGGAATCATATCATAAAATGATTTTGGTTGGAAGGGACCAGAAAGATCATCTGGTTCCAGATCAATGAACTGTAAAGAGAAACCACATGGGTGAGGTCCTGGCTCTGCAGAAGTGAGGGGCAAAAATCAAACAGGCTTCCATGGATTTCACCCTTGGGGGGAAAAGAAAAAAAGGCATGTTCTTCAAGCTTGGCCCAAGCATTTACTCGTCCTCCAACTCAAGTTATCAGTTGTCAGTAGTTTTGCTTTTCAGGAGATGTCAAGTATGTGGCTTCTGAAAATCCAGCTTCTTTGCTCCTAGGAGATGTGCACCCAAAGGCACGGATGGCTTTTGAAATGCTTGACCTTGCAGAAATCCACTGACACTGGTTTCCCAACCAAAACTTTGCATCATTTTTGGTAGCCTGGCACTTGGTCCATGAAACACTCTGCTTCCCTTCACATGGCTCTTCCCATGCAGCTCTCCTGAGGCACTCTGGCAGTCATTTCAGTTCACAATATGTTGAGCTGTGCCTGAAGAATTTTAATTTTCACTACTTTTTTTTTTGTTTTTTACCAATGAAGAAAAAGATCTTTTTGTTTCTTAGGGAAAAGTTCAGACAAAAAAATGGTTTTCATTAGAAATTCCCACAGGGAAAGAATAGGAGACAAAATCCTATTTTCTGACTAACTCTTGTTTCAAATACTGAGGCAAAGTGAATCTTTTATAAGCCCTCTTAGAAGAGGGATTGTAAACAGAATTGTCCATGAAAATGGAAAATGTCTTGCACATCCTAAAATGTGCTGGGCCATTGTTGTATAGGGGTTCCTACCACTCCACTTCTTCTGATTAAATACTAACGCACTGCATTTAAGCAAAGCCTTTAGGCAAGCTTTCCATATTCATAAGGCAATGGCTTTATCAGGAAAGGAAGCATTTTGGGGAAATGTCAATATGAATATTACAGTCTCTTTGCTCTTTGTATTGTCCCCTAAATCGTCAAAGTGAAGTTGTAGGAGATAATGTGCAATTATGCTGTCACTAAAGTTTGTAGAGCCATTTGCAGGAGCTTCTGAGAGAGATCCTTCAAGGCACAGAGGGGCTGCATGCTCCCACCTCTACTGTGCTTGAAAATGGACTGAAAACTGCATTTCACTGCATGTGTGTGGGAGACTGACTGATGTCTGGGAGTGAGGTGTTCTTGTTGTCCTCTTTGAGGGTGAAAGCATGACAGACTTTGTGACTGGGGGCTTCCAAAGGGCCAAAAAGAGGAAGTCTTGGTGACTCGCATACCTGCTCTCAGGAATGTCCTTGGATCTCCTGGGTAGTCACAGCCTCCATGACTCAGAGGCATCCAGTGCCATCCTAAGGACACAGCAACAAAGCTCCTGCTCCTCTAGCTGGTATGGGTTATCTGGTGGGTGGAAAGCTGTGGATCCCATCTTTGAGCAATCTGCTCTAGTGGAAGGTGTTCCTGCCCATGGAAGTGGGGGTTGGAACTAGATGATTTTTAAGGTCCTTTCCAATCCCAAACCATTGTGTGATTTTATGACTCTATGTTTCTATGATCTTGCCTTGCTACTCCTTGCACAGGGACAAGGTCTGGGGCAGTCTTGGGCAAGAGGAGTTTTTGGGCTCAGGAGTGAAGGTTTTGCACACCTCCATGCTGAGAAAACCCTTCTCTCATCACAAGCTGTGTTTCTTGTTTTAGTTACTGACAGGTTCTGTGGAGGACTCTGTGGCAACAGCATGGAGGCTGGTACCTTGCTTGCTGTGGTATTTTACAGCCCAGGGGACAGGCTCCCCTTGCCTCTTTTGTTTTTGAGAGTGATATTCCCATCTAGGGATAAAAAATATTTTTGATTCCATTTATTATTTATTTCCCCATTTAATATTTAAACATGCTCAATCTTTAAATCATATGCTTTGTAATGTCCAGAGCTTGGAAAGATGGTGAGCCAGAGGCAGCATGGATAGAACACAAGGATGGCTGGTGGATGTGGGAGAGCATGATGGGGAATGGGTTTAACTGCCCTGTTGCTGCTAGCGTGGGTTGACCTCTTCCTTGCTGCTGGGATATGTAAGATCTGTTCCATCTGGAACAAAGTAGGTGCTGAATGGCTGGTACAGCAGTCCGGAATTGCATTTAGTTAGCATCCATATGGGCTTGTCCAAGGTGTCACTTGCTGCAGCCAGGACCCGGGATTGCCAACCCAGTAGGTCTCTCCTTAATTCTCTTTTAATATTCCCCCTCTGAGAAGGCAAAATCCACTTATGTTTGACAGACTTTGTATAGCAGCATGGAGCCAGACTAATGTGTAGTGGGTATCATCTGGATTTCGAATGAAGCCTCTTCAGAGATCTTGGGAGACCTTGCAGCAAGGGCTCCTCTACTCTGTGCTGTGCTTGGAAGCCCCTGGTTGGGCTGCTTGGGGCTGTGTTGAACCTTGTTTTCTCTTTCTCCTAGGGTACAAGGCTGATCTGCTTGCCTATGTGATGCTGGGCATAGCGGCTGGGCTCCAGTCACTGGCTCCTGGTAGCAAAGATGAAGCTGCTGGGCATGAGTGAGAGAAGGTGAAGGAGCGTGGAGGAGCTGTGGGTAAGAAAAAACATCTGTTGTCAAGTGAAGTAGCTTTATTGCAAGTCTTAATGGTATTTACTGTGTTTTCCTAGAGCCCTAGAGCCAGATTTCATGTAGTTCAGCTGTCACTAAAAAGCAAATGTACATTTCTAGCTCTCCTGGCCTTGTTGACATCTTGGAAAATGAGATTCCTGAGCATGAAAGAGCCAGCAGGCAAATACCTGTTCCCCAAAGTGTGCTGTCTTCAGGTACCAGAGCAAAACTTGGCAGTTCAGGAGGTCATGCTTGGGTTCATTGGTACTGAACATCTGCCCAAATTCTCCCCAGTTAGTTCAGGCTGTTTCCAAGACCCACAAGGCTTGGCCTGAAAAAGCATTATTCAACGGCATTGATCTTAGTGATAGTGAGCTGCTTCATTTAATTGATCTCTCTTTCTTACCTGGGCTTTTTCATTCATTCTTTGCCATACAAGCCTGTCCTTGCTATCCCAGCCTTTCCAAGATTGTCCCCATCTCATGGGGTCCCCCTTGCTAGCAGGGCAGAATTGTGCCTGGGGAGCATCTCCATGAAGCCCCATTCATCCCCATGGGCAGCATGGAGCATGTTGTTTGTGCCAGACTTTCTGCTGGCAAGGGGAAAACAGCAGGACTATCAGGATGTGGCTTTTTCCTAGGGGATGGAGAGCAAAAAGGTAGCCAGGGCAGCAGGCACAGTGAGACTGCTGCTGGGCATAGGGAGAAGCCTTTGACTGAGAAAACAGTGCCTGCTTTCCTTTCTGCTTTCTCTGTTTGGTTTTTTTTTTTTCCCATTCCCATTAAGATAATTAAATCAGAGGTTATGATTGCGGGTGGGGGGAGGAGAAGTGTCAGACAGCCCGCCCTGGGTGGAGTCCTTGTACCTTCCTTCCTCCCACAAATGCCACCTCTGAGCAGGCGTCCGGTCTCATTCCTCTTTTATTGATGAATAAATAATTGTTGCGGCGGAGAATAAATCAAACGGCTTTTGCTGCTCTGCCAGCTCGTTACTCTCCCTTTATCCAGCCCTGAGTGGTGCCTGGCAAAGTGTGCAGCTTTCACAGCCCTCTTCCCTCTTGCTCCCTATTGTCCTCCCCAGCGCCTGCCTGCAGACCTGCCCCCCGGTTTAATTCCCTGCTGGGTGATGCTGTCCCAGGCCACACAAGTGAAAGCATTCCTGAGGCTGAACAAGAATTCCCGAGGGAGGGTGGGCAGTGGAAGTGGCACAGTGGAGCTATTTATTATTCTTAACAGACACAGGCACTTTCACTGTCTGGGGGGAAATCTGCTCTGGGGTGGTTTTGTGTGCATGTAAGTATATTGAAAGATGTTAGGTGCACAAGGTGGGAGTGTGTGCACACGTGGGGAAGCTCTGTAGCATATGGCAGGACTTCAGCAAAAGCAGGTGTAGATTTACTGTTCTTGTTCTCTCTAAGCTAACAGGTACTTGCAAGGGAAAGATTTCCTATTTCATATCTGTTAAAAATAAAATTAGTAGGCAGAGCTGTTGTCCTGGGCATGTACTAGTATGAGGCTGCTTATTTTTGATGTAAACATGCCTTCTGACAGCACTGGTCTCAACAGCAAGGACCAAAACTCTCTCCTGACCTAACTGTGCCTACACAGGGGTGAGAGGGTGGATCTGGGGCTCTCAGAAACAGGCTGGGATGCTCAAGACTCAGGCAGGGATTTGTTGTATTTCTCAGCCCACCACTGATCTCTGCTTTTCTCCAAGCAGAGCTCTTCAGCGCCTAGTATCCCTAGCACACATTGCCCTGATAAAATGACAAGCAGGATCAGAGTTAAATCCATTGCTGGCTGGATTTTCCCAAGGCCCATTGCACACCACTCTTCAGTGTATGTGTCTCTCCTCCGTATGTGCGATGCGTTGGACACGTCTGACACATGGGTCTCCAAGCATTCCAGGCAGGCACAAGGGTACCCCTTAGGCAGCAGAGGCTGTTTGCATCCCATGCCCTTTCCGCTGGCCTCCCGTCTGTTTGCACAGCAACACAGGGCAGCATGCTCAGCGATTCCACATCTTGCCTGCTGTCCTAGCTCTGGTCTCTGCTGCACTAGTTCATACCATTTGCTGCTCATGCTGTAAATGCTTATGCCGTAGCTGTTGGATGGGAGCAGGAGTGGGAGAGAGGGGTGATCACACTTGCTGGAAAGGTAGCAGAGGCAAAAAGGTATTTGTGCAACTGCAGCCTCCCTTTTGGTCTGGGGTGTTACTGCTAATGCTGGGGTAATACGTGGTATTATTTAGGCACCAAATGAATGGAAATAATAAATAGGATTGGCAGAACGGAGAGCTGAAAAGGGATTGTGTAATGCTGAATCATGCCAAGCCAAATGTGTGCTGCTGGCTGTCCTTGAAGCGAGGCCCCAGTGTGGCAACCTCTAATGGGCTAAAGATTGCCCAAGTGGTTGTAGGATGGGTGGAATAAGACCCAAGAAAAGAGCACTGGAACAGATTAAAGGACACGTGGGGGCTTTTGCCTCTGCTAATATTAATGCACCCAAGCCACAGAGATGTTTAGTGTTTTGTGGGATGAGAGGTTAGAACAGCAAAAAATGCATAGGTCTGCAAACATCTCTGATCATAGGTACTCAATAGGCAACCTCAGCAAGGAACAGGTCTCTCCGAAACCTGGGCGAGCTCCTAAAGCTATAACACAGCCATCTGCCAGGCTGGAACAGCAGGCTGTGAATTGTATGTGGCTTGATCTGACAGTGGGTTTGTGGGTCAAACCAAATCTGGACTTTAACATACTAGCTTGTTGTACCTTTCCAAGGAAGAGTGAGGTACTTGTCTGTAATCTCTGTTTCGGCTCAGCAGTTTTGGATATAGCTTTGCAGTTTTGTATCAGCATTGGTACTGCTGGAAGGGGTTTTCTGGGAGTTGCATCTAAATCTAGAAGCACTCTCTGCATCTTTTTTGTTTAAACGTTGCTCCAATGAATTTTGGGTTAATTTCTCTGCCGCATTAGCCTTCAGCTTCAGGAAACACAAGACATACATGATGTCATCGGCTGTGTACTATCACATGCTTTTAAAATGCCGTCAGACTTGCTAAATATTCAGTGTATATTTTCTGTCTCAGCAGACTGTGTTGGCTGAAACTGCTTATGCAAATGAAAAGCTGTACCTCTTCAATAGGTTATTATGAGCTGATCCTGAATAATCGGTGTTGAACTGAGCAGTAGGTGGGAGAAGTCAGCAGAGGCAATAATTAATCAAGTGGCTTCATGTCTAACCTGAATGTAGATCCCAGAAAACCCTCTCTGAGGACAAGACAGGCTCCTTGGAGCCCTGCATTCATGCCTAACCATTGCAAACGTCTTGCAATAATGCCTGTCCCATGCACAGCTCGAGTGATGCAAAAGCCTTGTTTAAGTTTTGCCCAGTGACTCCCAAGGGAAGCCTGTTGGAAAGTCTTTCTGCTCTGAGCCTCTTAGCACGTATTTCTAAACTCCAGCTTATATTAATTCACAGCTGCTTTGTTCTCATTTGTTCTTCTACTGAAATGGCTCTTTTTTATTCTTGTTTCCTCCCTCCCTTTTTTCCCTTCTCCAGTTCTCCGTGTATTTCTAGGCCACAGCCATGTCCCTTCTTGGCTTTTGTTTTGCCAGACTAAGTGAGCTGAGCTCTTTTCATCTCCTCTGAAAAGGCAAAGCTCTGTGTTTCTTGTATCACCCTTTATTTCAGCTGCTCTTTTTGATCTGAAGTGGACCCAGACTCCTAAATCACAGCTTTGAAACGTGACAGGGCCCTTCCCATGGAGCCTGGGCTGGGATGGTGGGTGCAAGAGCAAGAAGCCCTTTTTCTGGCCACAATGAACAAGCCCCAGAGGGAAGCACAGCACTGCCAAAAAGAAGCAAGAAGGAGCTTATTTTGCGCTCAGATAAGTCCCTGATAAAGGGAGACTTTTTCCTGTTGTAAAACAGGATATATGCAAAAAAATGTAGAATTGATTTATCTAGGTGGCTTGTTAAGAGTTAATCGATAAAATAACAGTTGCTACCTTATTACTAGAAACTGGCGGATTAAAAACTTGATTAATGGGATGATTTTTCATGACTATAATTAAAGCACTGCATGGCTTCTCATGTAATTGATATTTAATGCTTACATGGAGAGCTGCTTGTCTATAAGAAACAGGGGTGGGTTTTTTTCAGTTATTCACCTGTGAGTTGGCAGAGGAGAAGCCAAGTGGCTCATCTAGCACTGGGGAAGGATGGAGAAGAGGATGGGATGCTGATCATGGTCATGACCAGAAAGCAACCTCTTGACTGAAAGGAAGAAGATCAATGTGCATGGTTGAAGACAGCTGAAGTGGGGTCTATAAGCAGGAGGAAGTTTGTTTGGTTGGGGTTTTTTCCTGAGAACAGAGGTCTCATTAGTCTGAACTACATAGAACCAATAGAAAAGCTAACCCAGAAATAAGAGCCCAGCTTCTATCAGAGAGTAATATGGAAGGAGGGTGTCATCTGTCCAATATCCTCTCTGACACTAGGAATTAGTGCACAGGAGCAGGTACTTAGGGTAACAGAGGAAATGTGGTAAAAGCACAGTGATGCTTCTCCTAGGGTCCTGTTCCAGCTCTGGAATCTTTGTCATGGAGGCCTCCTCAGCTGGAGGTGGTACCTTTGTGTTTAAATGTCCTGCAAAAGCTTTATTTATGGGCTTGGTCTGTAAAATTTTGGACTGTTTCCCAGGAGAGGGAGTGAAGCCTCTGCAGTGTTGGATGCTTTTTCTGAAAGATCTGCTCCAGTCTAATCAGTCTTACAGGAAAGACTACTTTTGTGTTCTTGTGTTCTCTATCTATCTTGTGTTGCTCTTAGGAACTATCTTGTGTTCCCAGGGCATCAGAGTTCATAATCTCAGTGGTCTTCCCTGGCCTTGAGGTCCATTAACTCTTCAGCTAAAACTAATGCATTGAGTCTTGGTCTCTTTGCCTTGCAGATCCTCTGGCAGTGCTCATGGCCAGTGGAATAAAGGCCTGGTCCAAAACCTGTGACAGGTCCTGTGCCAACTTTTGCAGTTTTTGGGCAAGTGTGAAGGATGTGAAGATACGCGATAGAGATACAGAGCTATGCCAAGTGTTCGCATACAAGTGTTCAGACTGTAGTTCATATTGTGTTAAATGATCTTCATTAGATTAGCGAGACATGCTGTATGCATTCTCTCCACTAAAGAGAAGACATTTGGTCCTAACCACCATATTCTCCATCCCTTTTAATTAGCAGCATTAATCCAGATTTTTTCTAATGAGGGGGGCTACAGCCTTCACTACAGGCAAACTTTAAGTGATCATACCAGGGTATGAGCATGAAGCTCACTCCTTTGAAAAAGCAAGTCTAAATCTCCATGCATCCCAAGTTTGGTCTTTGTGTTGGCCAGCATGGGCAGCAGTTGTGATGGGAGATGAGAGATGGGCTGAGGTTTAGCAGCAAGGCTTCAGGCAGCCTTCCAGCCCCCAGCCTGGCATCATACGTGCGGGGAGGTCACACTCAGTCTTGTTCCCTGTTGAGTGCTGTGCTCTTTTCTTCAGCATCAATCTGTCCATTGCTGTCAGGATGGTGGCTTGCTTGGGGCGTATATATGTGCAGTGAATGTCACACACCCCCAAGTGAATCTACAAATCTAATAACAATCAAAACCATCACTGATGTATTATTAAAATTTAGTTTTGTTTTTCTCTTCCTATGAGTAAGAACCAGAGGGGTTGGAGGAGGGTAGATGGTGCTAAATTGTTTATTGCATGTCTGTTGAATATATAACATGTCTGGGTGACCTCCCTGAAGAGTTAGACAAGCCTTTGCACAACATAATAATTCTCACTTAGAAATGCATACAAATACTCTGATTCAATGAGAGGAATTTTAGACCTCACATGCTGGGTGATAGATGCTGCTGAGGGAATCCAGCAGCTGCCCAGATCCACAGAAGACCTTTTTTTATCTGGGAGCAAAAATGTTAATGAATTCTTCTAGACTGGCAGAGGTACCAGTGGTAGGTTGAAAAGCTGATAGCCCTGATGGCTTTTGAGAGATGCTCTTGAAGTCCTTGAAGGCAGCAGCAGGCTGCAGTCTCTTTTACCTTGTAGTCAGCCAAACAGCAAGAAGCCTTCAGTTCAGAAACTTTCCCTGTCATTTTTATTCTGAAGTAACACGATGAAAAGTGTGAAGTATGCCAAATCTGCCTTGTTATAATTACATTAAATGCTCTTTTTTCTTCTGTTTTATTGTCTTCCTTTTCCCCCCTAATTTTAAAATGTAAATGGTTTTACTCTGGCTTCAGACAACATTCTTTTAAAATTCCACCAAACAAATATTTCTATGCTCAAGTATTGTCTCAGAGTGCTGACTTCTTATTTTGGTGGAAAATACTTCATTGTCTCACCACAAGTTAGGAGATGGCTGGATTTTTTGCAGGTTGTGGTGCGTGATTTAGATTCAGAAAGGAGTCTCATTCCAAATCATCTTTCTGGGAAGTGATGGAGCTTCCCAATAGGCCCTGCAGGACTTTCCATGGGTAAATTGGGGGGTGAAGCTTTACTGTAATTGTATATAGCATGCAGTTAACCCATACCTAGAAGACTTCAGGAAGAAATAGACCCCTTGGACTGAAAGCAGGTCTCATGTAGAAGATACTGATACAACTTTTGGCAAATTGAGTCTGAGTATACCTATGGTTATTTGGTTACCTTCACCACCTCTCCATGGCTGGCATCATTACAGGAGCTGGCTTTTACAGGCATTAGCTGACTGAGAGGCCACTTCCATATCACACAGTTTGCTCCTTGGTTAATCTTATCTGGATAGTTGGCAGATAGGCAGTAGGTTGCCATTGCCTCTGTTTGTTCTGCTAGTATCAGAACAGTCTCAGTATTGCTTTCTCTGGAGCTTGTGCTTTGATAAGACCAGCAGCTTGCTGTTGAAATGGGTCAGAATCCCACATTTACGAAAGTTTGGCTTGGGAAAGCTATTTCACAAAAGAGATACTTGGCTGAAATAGCCATGAATGTAACCCCAGCTGTATATAAGTGTGTCACCTGTAAAACAGTCAGACTGTGTGTGTGCAATTGCCAAGAGTCATGGGTGCAGACCTCTCATCTGGTTCTGGCTTGGGTTTACCTGCCAGTGCTGCAGAAGCTGAACGGACTGGAGAAACCCTTGCTATGGAAAACTTTACTGGTACAAGCCTTCTGCCTGCTATCAATTAATTAGTGATGAGAAACAGGTTCAGAGGTCTCCCTAAAATACTCGCCATGAACTTATGTCTCCCACAGAGACCTGGGATGTCACAGTTGGACAGTACCTCAGCAGAAGTTGGGCAAGTAGGCTGAAGCGGTTGTCTGGTACTCTTATTTATTGATGTGGTCTCCTTGAAAATGTGCTTGCTGCTGGGGAAAAGAGAGTTATTAGTGTCTATTGAAGGAGAGCAGGAGAAACCAGAGAGCTTACAAAGCTGGGCTCAAAATCTGTCTACAAGATGTGGTTTGCAGTTCTTGCAGTGAGCTCTCCCTTGTCTGTTGGTTACCTTGATCGTATTCTCCAGTGGTTTTCCCCTCGTTTTTGGGTTAAGTCCATGGACATGAACATTCTGATCCAAAGCCCAGATGTTGCAGAGCAAGTGTGTCACCCTGACATGGCCCAGAGGGCTCATACAGGTACTTGAGTTACTGCTCTATGATAAATTGCCATGAACCATTTTGTGCACGTACTCATATTTCCATGGCAAATGAGAGGTTATTCAGCTTTGTGGCTCCCATGTGGTCATGATTGAGCTATACCTGTGTGTAATCCAGTAAAGTATATATGCATTTGCAGTGCTACCATTTTCTGAGGGCCAGCTCAGAACAATTTAGGCACGTCTTCAGTTGGGAGCAGGGATAGACGAGGAGTGCAGCAGGGACAGGACAGCCTGCCTGGCTCTGCTCTTCCAGTGCTTTGGCAATGAGATGGGAATTTCTAGCCGATCACAAAGGGGCAGGAGGGAAGAATAAATTAATTAAAAAGATTTAAAAAAAGAAAGTCCAGCTACTTTACATTTTCCGATGTGCCCATTTCCTTAAATCGTCCTCCAAATTATCATCTCATTAGACTTATTCTGTTTCCTTGATATTATTGTTATTCTGTTTATCCCACATCACCCAGCAAATGTTTCCCATCTCCTTCCAGCCAACTTGCACAATACATTACAATTACATAATTACACCATTGTAATCAAATAATTAAGTTGCACATTAAACACGCATTAGAGCTCACAAAGGAAGGAGCTTCAGACATGGGCACTGAATAGGAGGGAGTGAGGCAGTCAGTATTGGTGCTAATTGCATCTTTCTTTTAACAACTTGGGGACTCCAAGTTTTTGGTCTCAGGTGGCAAAATGGCAGTGGGCTGAGGCTGCCGAGTTTTAAATAAGCAAGCAGGTTTAGAGAGCAGACTTCCCTGTGGAGAGAAACAAGACTCAATGACCAAACATACACACAGAAAGAAAAAGGGAATAATTGTGAGTTGAAGTCTGTTGAAATCTACTTTAATTGAAGCTCAGAATTGGTTCTCTCAGGAGAAGGAGGACACATGTCCACTACCACCAGGGGACTCGGCTGGTCTAGCACAAGAAGGTTGTGATATCTTTGGAATGTCATTATTTTAACAGTGGTAGGGAGGAGCGAACGGGCTTGTAGATAAGTCATATGTGTGGGGTTTTTCCCTTTTTGTGTTTATCAATTTAGGTAAAATAATACCAAGCAGATCCAGATCTGTATTTTGGCCTCATCCTGACTCTCACAGCAACATGGCAGAGGGTGGCTGGGTTCAGGATAGGCCCAAGAGGCAAAAGCTGTGGGGCCACTAGTCCCAGTTCAAATCCTGCAGGATGGGATCTAGGACAGAAGATGGCCCCAGTTTAGTCATGTGTGGACTAAACAGCAGAAATCTGCTTTTTGATACAGTTTTGGCTGATTCTTTCAAAGGATGCTGTATGAGTATTGGACAAAACACCTCTGGACCCTTTATCTTGTACTTGATGTCTATCATAACTAGGAATTGGGCTGAGGTGCTTTCCACCAGGGCTCAAAGAGATCAAGAACAACGTGCAGACTTCACCTACATCTCTTCACCAGTGGCTACAATCTAGGGAAAGCAGAGATTAAATTCAAGCAGAAATTGCAGGCATGGAGGAAGGACTCTAGGGAATGAGAGTAAATATGTGTCCAGTTTGATAAACCAGCTTAAAAGGTTCTGTATGGTAGGTCTTTGCCACAAGGATCATGGTCCCCTCCTAAAACCTGTGGTTAATAAGTCTCTAAGAATTTTTTTTTTAATCTTGCAATTAAAAAACAATTTTTGTGCTCACTAATTGCAGAGATGGGAAAAGGGATGTTCTCTGATGCATGAATAAGTGTTAGAAGGAGAAAATATTTACAAATCGGGAAACAGTGAGTTGCAGCAGCCTGCAAGGCTCCCTTCTTTTCAGTGACCTAGAGGACAGTGTGTCAGTCTTTGGTCACTTGGGAAATGAAATCAAGGTGGCTGAGTGCAGCAGGAGCCAGCTGAGAAGTGAGGAGTGATGAAGTACTAAGAGGTCCATCATGCCACTTGCCATTGTGCTGGTACTGTATCTATCATACTGTAGTAGCTGTTCAGGTCATGGGGGATGTGCAGAGCTCTTCTGTTTTTTTTTACCATGCCACTATTGTGTCTTATAAGCCTATTCTAGAGATCCTGACTGATCTATGATCCGTCTTCTTGCTCAGAGCTGTCCATGTGCCATCACACAAACCATGCCTATCCCAGGCCGTCTACCTTAGTAAGGAAAAAGGTAGCAGCAGCATCTCCACTCCATGGGCTGGGAAGTGGAGAAGACATAACGGCAGAAACACCACCTCAGCCACACTTGAGCACCACAATTTTCCCTAAATCTTGAGAAGAAAACATGATCCCAAACCATTTTCACAAATCCCTACTTTGAGCAGATATACATATACTTAAATAAAAAAAATGCGGAGCTTTAGATAAGAGGTCTTTGCTGTATTAAAATTGATATACTGGGTTCCTGTACCACATATAGGCTTCACAAAATGCAAATGGTGCAGATTAGATAAAATGGTGTTTAAAAGGGAAAAAAATGTCCAACTGTAGAAAGAAGATGCAATTCGATTAGCAGATCCAAGGCTGTAAGTGGAGATCGAATGGGCTATAAACAATTTAAGGTTTGGGAGAAGGCCAGCACTGGCTCGGTATTCATTTGCAGTCCAGAGTGCTGTCTCTCTAATCCACTAGGAAAAAGCAAGGAAGAATACGAAAAAAATCCTGGGTAGGGTGATCTTTCAACACTGAGAACTCATTGTATCATCTTCAAAGATTTCTGAGCATATCCATCTAATGCTGTACATAAAAGAAAAAAAATACATATGTACATATACACACACTAAAATACCAAAGCTGTATATTTCTTCAGTCCTCCTACTCCTGTTGGCTGTTTGTGTGTGTGCATCTGTCTTGTTGAAATCTTGTTCTTTGTATTGTGTCCACACCCAGATGAATTCCAGGAGATACCTGAGCGAACTACCAATGCGCCTCACAGTGTTGCAATTTAAGTGTGGCTTTAAAAACAACACTTCCAATCAGCTGATCATTGACCTGCCTCTGCAGTGCCTTTTTTTTCCCTTTTTTGTATGCAGTTAGAGTCTGCTTAAGGATTTTTGAGAATTTTTGTGGGCGCATGAATATATTGCTTGTCTTCTTTGAGCTTCCTGTGATGCTGAGTGGAGAGGGATGCTAGGGGCTCTTGTGAGAATTAACATTTCCTTACAGCACTGGTTCTGGGAACTGAGTGTTTCTATAACCTGTGCTAAAGGAAAAAGGGCTGCTGAGGAAAAAAAATTAATTAAAAAAGCCTTAGAGGTGGAATTTGGGTGCATTCTGAGGCTATGAAATCAGACTGACTGCTCATTCACAGGCTTTTTGAATAGTGAGCAATGGGACTGGATTCCCATGGGGCGACTCACTAGGGGTGGCTGTGGGGATGTCATTGGGGGCAGATCTTCAGGTCTCTGTTCTTGGGAATGTTCACAAGCTTCTGACATCTTGAGAATTTCCTTTTCAGACAGAAAAAATAAAAGAAAAGGCCAAAAAAACCAAAATCCCAAACCAACAAGTAATTAATAATTGCCTGACATGGGCACTCGCTTTCTTCTGGGGACTGTTTTCGATTTTGTTGAACAATGTCTACAAATTTGAAATACCAAACCCCTTTGCAGAGCAGAGTTTCTGGTTGCTTGAGTGGTTTTGATCCCCTCTGTAAATCTGTCTGGACAGACATTTTTCTCTGCTGTTCTTTATTTTCTACCTTGATTTCTAACCTGTCTCCTAATTTGTTTTATGTTCCTGTCCTTCCCTGGTGATGGCAACACCTCCTAATACAGCGTGGTCTGCCAATTCTATTTTTTGCTTTTTACTTCTTTTTCCAGCTTGTTAATGAAGAGGTGACAAAAGACGGGTCTAACAGTGATCTCTGCCGAACCCCACCAGGCACATCTCCCCATCTTGACAAGTTGCTGTTTATCACTTTGCCTGGTTTATGATTCTTTTTACTCTCTTTCTGAAGCACATGCCATCTTTCATGTCCAAGCCAATTTGAATGGAGAATTGGAGTGAACTTTCAGGGGATGCTGGATCAAATATCTTTCTAAAGCTGAAATACAGTTTTCTACTTCAGTTGGATGAAGGGCCAGAGGATGTTGACTAGGTAGAGTCTGAAAAATCGATGTTCTTATCATTTCAGCCATCTCTGCTCTTGCATAACCTGCTGAGGACAGCTCAACATTGGGAAGCTTTCATGTCATGTGTCCCCACTGTGGTGGTCTGTGTAGTCACAGTAAGTGGCACTGGCTACAACTCTGTGTCTTGATCAAGTAAGCCTGCTCCTCCCTGGCCGTAAGCAGCAAGTGAGGTTTGACAGGGGTAGGTAGGCAACATCACTTCTCAATGTCCCAGTGTCAGGGAGTGGGTTATCCAGGTGGAGTGGTAGATGAGGACCCTCTGTGTCCTACACACATGAGATGCGATGTGGAGGAATTGATGGCCTTTGAGCAAGCAGAGCTAAGAGAAAAGGTGACAAAACAATGCTATCCACCCATCACATCCCAGCTGAGAGCTTCATTTCTTGCGGCAACTGGTCTGTAACAGCCCCATGCCTTGACAGGCCCCTTTGGGGTGTGGTTGTCATGAGTGGGGTGAGAGCAAGGCAATAAATTTCATATGACAGGTCTAAAAAAGAAGTGTGCTTTAACTTCCCTCCCCTCCCTTGGCTGAGACAAGGCTTGGGCACCGGGAGGAAGCCTTTGCCTGTCCCTCCTCAGACCCAGCAGGATGTCTCAGAGTAAATGTGCTCCAGAAACGGCCTCTGCTCATGTGCTGGCAGAGCTGGAATTTACCTTATGGCATCTGATTATTTTTCCCTCCTCCCTAATTGGTTCCGTTAATTTATTGTGGACAGGAGCTTGTTCTGCCAAGTGCTAATTGCAAAGGTTATTGTTTCTGCCCTTTTCAGAGCACAGCAGGAAAACTTTCAATTCCATCACAGAAAAAAAAACCACAAAAAACAAAGGCAAAATTTTTTGGACTGAATGAATGTAAGCCCATCATCCCACACGATGTTTGTGCCACAGAGCATACACTTCTCTGCCACTACCTTCCCATTACAGAAGGAAGCCTCCTGTTGTTGGGATAAGTACCTGGGTTCCTTATCTTTGTCTCTGCAGTAAAGCATCACTATGAATGAAACATACCCTTGAGCATAGGTGTCCTTCATCCTTTGAGTAGTTCAGCTTGGGATTTCAGGAGTAGGATGGGTGCATTTCAAAGGCTCGAAGCTGGTAAAGTGGCGCTGCCACCTGTGTAGACATCCTTCCTTTCCCTGGGCACGTATAGAAGCATTTTCCTTAAGGAGAAAGCCTGGGCTGGCATAAGGTAGAGGCAGCTTGTTCCCAGCAATGGTTTTTCATGGTGTTTGACACTATCTTCTCCACTCTGTAGGTGACGCACAAGTTGTTCATGTGTCAGCTGAGTTGGCCATATCCCATCCTTTCCCTGGTGAAGAGAGCTAGACATACTACTCTGGAAGGGTTTTCCCAGCTGAAAAAGTTGGGTATCTTGAGGTAAGTGGGATACCTCCCAAGCCAGGCTTATTCCTAGCATAGAAGAGGAGGAACAGTTACTTCTTGGCTGGTTTATCTCTGGAGCTGCTGTTTGCTAACAGAGCTTCAGCATCTGCCTGGATTAACCCGGATTTTATGGAAGGTACCAGTCAATTAGCCCAAGTGTATTTGGCTAGAACTACATTGCAGTTTTGTTTTATTTTGAAGGTGAAAAACCCAGAATCTTTCACAGTTGCTGCTATGCTATAAAGCTCATCTTGGTTCTCCATTCTGCTAGAAAACCTGGTGGAGCTCTTCTTCATTTGCTTGGCCATAGATGTTCATACCATGCACAGAAGCATGCTTTCCTCACGTTTTCCATGGTATCTGTCTCCTGGGGCTCTGTATTTTCTGTTTCAGGCTTTGTTCCCACTGCAGTGTTTACTCTGGCTTGTTTCCTGTTTATCACAGATCATGGCTGGAGTTTGTTTTCATTCAGCAGCTCAGAAGCTTTTGGAAGTGAATGTTTATAAACAAAGGGATGTTTGGAACCAAATTCAGATCCATAGTCAAACAGCTGACTCCAGTGGGGTTTTACAGTGATTATGGGGATTATTTTGTACTGTTTCTTCTCTGCTCTGCCCCAATATCCTTCTTGTTCAATGTCTTTCATAATGCTCAAACTTTACCCAGCCTCTTCAGCTCACTCCTGTCTTACTCCCAGCAGCTACCCAAGGCCAGCCATCCCTTACTGGGCAGATACGCACAGGGTACCAGGTTAATGACACATATCCTAATCTAGTTTAGTCTAATGAAATATAAGATAAATGTATGGGCAGTATTTAGTTTCATCTGTATTGCATCTGTGGGCAGCTCTTTTGTGTTAAAGAAGCACAGTTAAAAATCTAGATTTCAATGGAGAAGTGTATGTATCATATTTAAAGAGCTTTCCGAGCTTAAGATACAGAGGAGAATTATATTTTATATTGTAACTTCAATAGCTAAGGAGCTGTATCTCAAAGTACTTTACAAATCAGTGAGGTAGATAGTGGCAGTTCAGGCAATATGTAGGAAAATGTGCCAGCCATATGTGAAGCCATATCTCACATGCAGCCTTGGAAGTCATTTATTTTTATTGAAGGGTTGAATTTGCCAGGATGTCAAGACTGTCTTCTGCACTTTTGAAGAAGTGCCATGCTGTCTTTAATCTACAAAGGCTGGTGACAGGAGGGGAGCAAGCACTGCCTAACCAGGTATCTCCTGCTTCTTTTTCTCCACTGTTCTGTGTGTTGGAGAATGAAGGCTGGGCTCAACTTCAGCACATAGTCTTTTCTTTCCATAATGAAGGTTCACTTTTTTCCTGTGTGTCAGTCTTCTTTCTTTCTGTGTTCGTCTTCATGTTTTCCATCTGTCCTTCTGCCTAGCCATCCTTCAACACAAATTCACATATCTGTTTTCTTCCCAAATTTTGGCTGAGTTTCCGAGTCTTTGTGACGCGTGCTTTTGTAAAGCCTCATGCTAACCTAACCAGAATGAAAGCTTGGCCACGTCCAGCTGCCTGTGAGAACCAAATGATGCAGCAACTTTATCATGATGGGCACCACACATGCACATTTTCCAGATGTCTCAGGACTTCTCCTAGGGTTCTCAAGGTGTGCTGTGAATGCTGTTTGTAGGGGAAAGACAGCTCCATGTGGTGTATTAAATGTGTGTTGCTTCACATGCCTCAAATTGAGCAAAAATGATGGTAGTCAGAAAAAGATGATCACAAAGAAATATTTCTTAGTTATTCAATTTGTACAGTATCTTATTATAAGGGAAAAACAATTGTTATCTGCCTTGTAAAGGTTAATATAATAATAAGCAGATACTGACTCCTATTGAGATGAACATGATGATTTATTGACCAAAGAGGTAAATATTCAGTGAAGCAAAGTCAGGGTCAATACTTACCATGAGGAAAATAAATTCTTATATTATCTACAATGGGGAAACCACAAAGACCAGTCACCACAAAATGTCAGCTTTGGCGTTAGCTGTTGCCATTTGCAGTGAGTCAGCTAAATATGGTAGACTACCAACAGGTACTTTGCCTTGTTTTCTTAGAGAAAATGACAATTGAGAAACATTTCCCTTGGGTATTTGTCGTCTTCCAAATACTTTATTAATTATTTAAAAGTACTTTCCTAAAAACCAACCAAATAAGAAAAGCAACTCATAATGGTTACACTAGTTTTGAATGGCGAGATGCATTTCTTGAACAACTGTTATAAATTCATTGTTTTATTTTACTTCATTAGAGACACACTCAGCTTCCAATTTCTAAGCCTCGCAACTTTAAACCAAATTGGAGATTTTTTTTTTCTGCACACCTATTCATTTTGATTGCAAAACCATTTTTCATTTATTAAATGCTTCAACACAGAAATGTCAAGCAGCTCTTGTAGTTATCATGGATATAGACAGGCTCTGAATGTTGGCACCTGCTGCGGTGAGTGGCATCCTGCTTTTGCTCTGCGATGGACCGCACTGATGCTGAATGGATCATCGTAGAGCAATGGGATTTTGGGAACAGGGAGATGCAGTAGGTTTGTGCATATGGATAACTTGTATTTGTCTGGGTTGTTGATGGGTAACATTCTTCTATAGGAAGTGTTAGGTGTGTTTTCCTGTCTGCCACGCAATGTGCTTGGGATCATGGCTGTTTTCTCACTGGATGCACCCAAAACATGATCCTGTGAGATGATATCTGTCAGCTGCTCTCACCTGGGTGAGAAATGGAAATTCCTCTCTTGTAACATGTCGAGGGCTTGTTTTACTGGTAATGGGGATGGTAGGAACTGTAAATACACTTGGGGGTGGGGTGGGGTGAGGAACTGTACTATGTACTATCCAACTTGAGCAAAGTGACATGAACAAGGATATTATTTTAGAAAGTTTATCTCTTTTGTATCTATGGTGACAAGATCCTTATCAGAGTAAGACAGACTCACAGGCTGTCTGCTCCTTGTTATCTCAGTGTAGGATGACAGTATAAGTATCACGTCTAGAAATGTTATCTATCCTTTATTATTTCACTTGTGTGGGGCTAACAAGAATGTTATCAGGATGTTTACAATCAAAACACGTGCAGCTCAAGTGATAAAAGGGAGAACAGACATCTGATCTCCAAGGATATGAAGACAATGCAGCCTTGAGCAGGAAGAGATGGATCTTATTATTGAAAATGGTTTGGCAGGCTGGGAATGGACAAACAAGCCTGGGCGACTGTTCAGACCATAAGCTTGAGAGATGGGTTGGGGGGAGAGGCATGCACACATACTCTTGCAGAAAATGAAAAGGCGATCATATCAACAGTACTGTCAGCTAAAAGAAATATTTTCCAATAAATTTCTTTACTTGTTTTATTTTCTTTACTCTTTTCTCACTTAGAGTGGTGATACAGCAAGCTGTCAGGATCAGCAAGTGGAGTTGAGTTACTTCAAGTCAGTCAGAATCTGAGAAAGCTTACCCAGGCTTGGAAGGTGGAGAACAAGCAGGTGTCAAGGTTATTTGTCAGGGAGTTCATTTAGATTAATTCCTTATCTTGCTTGTGTCAGTGCTGTGTTAATATAGGGAGTGCACAGATACAGGGTTAGTGGTGACCATAAACCTCATCCGAGATCTCCTTAGGGGAAGATATGATAAATCCCTAAAGGACTTAGAAATCTGACCCTGAGATGCTTCTATTGTTGGTAATTGAGAGGAGTTCAAAGATGTCCTAGACATCAGATTCTCATTAATATACAACTTGAGCAAAGCAGGTGCAAACCAGTGTCAAATTCTGATTATCTTACACGAATTATTCTTTTTTGTTAAAGATCCAGTACAACAGTCCATCCAAATCCAGGTCTTAGCCCTGGAGATGCTTTTGTTCTTGGCTAGAGTCCACTGGCTGGTTTTCTCTTCTGTTTTAGAGGTTATGGCAGGTGACAGTTTCATGTCTTCATTCCACTCTTGATATCAAAGTTCTCTAAGCCAAGCATTGTGGCTTCTATCCCGCAAAATAATATGTGGGTTTTTTTTCTATCATCTATCCTTATGTTTGTCCTATGACATGATGGGACACAGAAGCTTATGCCCTCAAATGGAGAACCAGCAGTAGGATCTGTAGTGATCTCTGAGCCAGGAGGGGATCCAAGCTGAAGGCACCAAATCAGCCCCAGATTTCCTTCTCTCCCTTAGGAAGGAGATAGGGAGGGTGGAGAGTGTTTCTGTGGGACATAGATGGTCTCCAGATATTGTGAGAGACAATGAAGGACACAAATGGTGGACTACTAGTAACAACCCCATCTCTGAGCATCTCTGTTAGTTGGACTGTAGAGCTGGCTGAAAATGGAAAGTAGATAGCTTCTTCATATAATGGGGATGGAATGACCATGAACTATTTGCATAGAGCATTATTCTGCATTGGCCTGTCTGCTTAACTCCATATTCATCTTGCTTTGGGTATCACATAAAGTGAGCTGTTTCTACATGTCTAAATGACATTCGCATCACTCTCTAATAGCTGTCAACTACCTATAACCCCTTTTCACCTGTGGGAACTTTAACAACCCATCTTCCTTGTTTATGAGAAATAATCTGTAGTTGTGATACATGATGAGGTTTTTTTTTGTTTGAACCCCTACCTTTGGAGGGCCAGTGGGGCCGTTTTGTATGATAATATATGACCCATCGCTCCTCTCCTGCCCTTCATTTCTCACACCTTTAATTGCACTTGTGTTTCTGAACCATATGGAATTCATTATTCAGCAAACAATGTCCTTTAAAATACCAGCCTTAATTAACTGTTCGCCTCTCTGTTTTCTTGCTCTTATCCTCTCCAAACCTATACCCAGAGACAAGCTGACAGCCCCCCACATGCATCAGTGCCAGCCAGTGAGCCATGACCAGATAAGAAGAAATGGAATTCCTTATCTCTTTTTTTATAAATGCATACACAAGGACACACAGACACACAAACCTGGAAAAGGTCAAGGTTACTGGGAAGGGAGAAGGCCTTTCAAGACAACAAACCCCCTTCTCTTTTTAAGTATCCATAGCAACTGGATGGAGCATCATGGGATGTCAGGATGAGAGAGGTCTATTCTTCTCCTACAACTCTCTTTCCACTTCATTAGACTCTTTATCAAGTATCTCTGCACTAGGCTGAGTATATTTTTTTGCATTGGGGAGCAGCGTGGATGACTCAAAAGCATGCTGACGTTTTCAGTGGGACTTTGGGAGTTCCTTGTGGGAGTTGCGTCCTCTTCCCTTGCCTTCCTCCCCCACAGCACACTTGTCTCCAGTTCACATGACCTTCTAGTCAAAACCCTGTGGCTGCTGAGGTATGAAGGGTTTCTTTAAAGAGAGAAAAGGAGCAGGGAAAAATAGAAGAGTATGAGAATGTCCTTCACTGGCACTGGAGGTGTCAAGACCCTAGCTGTCAGAGCTGTGCATCTGTAGGGAAGATTAATGACTCTGCTTAGAGGAAATCCAAATAAAAGAGAATAAATACCAAGTGATTGTGTGGGTGATGAGGGGAAGGGTAAGGAAAGAGCAAGGGACCATGACAGGCCAGAAGCAGGTATTCCTCAGTGTTGGAAGTGTTTAAGTTCCCCATGGAAGAGCAAGTTAGCATAGGAAAGCTCTTTAGATTTAGTCCTGTGGTCTTGAAGTGGTGTGGCTTTGTGTTTTGGTCTGTCACTGTGCTTATTAAGCAGTTAGTTGTACTAAGGTGCAAACATTATATTTTTTCCTAGCTTCCCTGGAAAAGCATCTGCCAGAGAGAAGCAGGACACCTAACCTACTTCATCCTCAGGGTGCCTGGAGTTCCTTTGCAAATGGGTGCACTGTTTTTCTTTAAGAAACTTCAATGCCTGTGTTATGTCCGATAGTGACATATAATGAGACTCAAAGGCCTTGATTCTACAGTATACAGTGGATATGAAGTAATTTAAACCTTGCTATGGACAGTGGGATTGCACTCACTTGCACCACAGGTGAAGTTGGAGCTTGGACCTGGCCTTCCTGAGAGAACCGAGGCATTGTTACTGACTTTAGCTTTTAACATGATCCACTGGATTTTCACTTCTCCAAGAGCCATTACATGAGAGTTTGCAGCTTAATTTGAGCAGCTTCACACCACCAATACCCACCTGAGCGTTTTACCACAGCAGCTCATGGTGTGAAATTCTGTTTGAAACTGTGTGAATTGGGCAAGGGAAGGGTTTGTTAGCACGGATAACTGATTAGGCCAAAGTCATTTAAACAACTGTTTCCAAAGAGCTTTGAACCTCGACACCCTTAGACTGTGTGCTCATATGGGTGTTTTCAGGGGGGAAAACCATTAAAAAAATATAGCTCTGCACTTACAGTAGGAGTCAGGTTATGAATATCTTAATCCAGCTGCTTCAATCCTTATAGGAGTAATTTTGAAGTGGGAAATCCCATTAAATCATAATAGGGTTCTTAAGTAGTTCCCTCTGATGAATTTGTGGCACTCTGCAAGGTCCCATAATTCCCAATGTACAGATGAGGAAACCGAGGTTAAGTGACTTAGCCAAGGTCATGTAGCAAATCAATAACCACTCCAGCCTGTGCAGCAGCACCTCTCTCATTGACTTCATGCAGCTCTGGCTTCAGCAAGCATGCTGTCAGCGTTTGCCAAATGGGAATAATCATCCCCACCATTGTCCCAGTCCTGGTGATGGAAACCCAGGGCCTGAAATGTTGAGTTATGTTGCTAAATGGGTACGTCTGTGTGCAGGCATAGCTGGGGTATGGGAGCAGTGATGGTCAAGAAACCCTTTTTGTGTTTGTCTCAAAACAGCTCAAAAGAGAGAAGGAACTAACAGCTCATTATCGCTCAGGCAGACAGGAGTGGGGCAGAGCAGGGATGCTGCTACACGAAGGTGGGGATGCTTCCCTGTGTTGTCTGCCCTGAGTCTGTGAAGATCAAATGCCCAGGCAACAAACTGCAGGAGACAGCGACAGACACTGCGGCACATGGTGAACTGGGTCTGGGCCTCACCAGATCCCTTGGGAATGAGTCTCCACCTGTGGGAGGGTTCCAAGAGAGCCTGGCCCTGTAAAATGGCACAGTCCTGCAGCCGTGTGGTTCATCCTTCCACCGCGGACACCAGCAGGCTCACTGACCAAAAGGATCCAAGGACTACAACTGAAAGAATTCTACTTGCTGACTGAGAAGACATCACTGGATCCAAGGGATGGTGATCCTATGTCACTGTTTTCTTTCCTTCTTTCTTTCCTTTTTCCTTTTCCCGTTCTACTTCTTATCTTTTATAAGAATAAGAACCTGCCACCTCCTGACACAGTTTGAGGGAAGTTTACAATAAAATGAACTGTAGTTTCATTTTTCAGTCTCTGGAGAGCCTGTGGTTTCTCCTATGAATTGTGCAGGGTATAGTAAAATATCAGCTCCCCCTCACCTACTAAGTGGGACAGGACAGTTTCTTACTCCCTGCATGGAGACTTCTCCCAGTTCCTGTTGCTGCTGCTCACTGCAAGCAGCTGGGCTCACAACAAACCCCCCACATCGTTACCACTTGCTCCTCTGCATGGGTGAGAAGGTCTTGTGGGGAAGGCGGATGCATTTTACACTGGGATGTTGCAGCTCTGCTGCCTTCAAGGCTCTAAGGAAGGTCTCATCGTCTCAGGTGAGGCTCAGCCACGCAGGCTGGGGTGATTTTGGTGATCTTCCACCCTAACCATAGCGACACTGCTTAACTGTCCCTGACAGACAGGTTTCTTGTTCTTAGGATCTTCAAATATGGAGACTCGGCAGTCTCCTGGTCCCCCCACTGTCCCAGTTTATCCCAGTGCCCTCTGCCATCTGTCACAGTACCATTGCTTTCCTGTGGCATGTCAGGCAGCAGTCTGAATCCCATGCACTTCATCTGGGCGAGGTGCTCTGGTTGTGCTCTACAGTGTGTGTCTTGTCATCTGTGGCATTTGCCTGAAAATGGAGTAAGAGCACGTCTCTGGCAGGTGGTGCCATGCTGGGGCAGGAGCATCTTTCCCGTGGTGGCAGAAAATTGCCTCATGCAAGACCTGTTGGCTGTGATGAAGGTGAGAGCCTCTGCCAGCATCTGTGGGAGACCTTGTCAACCTGTTCTGCTTCCTCCCTCCCCGCTGCTCAGCTCTTATGCCTGTGTTTCAGCTTCCTCTATTTATTTCTTTTGCTTAGATTCGTGGAGGGGAATGTACTAATATTTTGGGGGTATTTCAGGAGCGGGAATTTGTGTGTTCAATCTAAGCTTGCTTCCCAGGTGGGGCTGGTCCTAAGGAAAAGGGTAGTTTTTCCCAGGATCAGGTAGACTGCAATTCTGGGACTCTTAGATCGTTTATTCCAATAACACTGATATTCACCTACATGTCCTCTTTATCTCTTGTTACCCTTCCTAGCGCTACTAGCTGGAGTCACACAGGAGTGAGAGATGCTGTATGTAGACATATAGCACTGCCCAAGCAGGAGTGTTCCTCTGTCTGGCAGTGGCTTGCTTCCCTTTTCTTTTTCTGCAACTTTTCTTTAGCTAATTCATAGCTATTTGATTGAGGATTCTGCTCTTGCAGTTATTGTGGCCCAGTGCTAATGATCTGGCTGTTTCCTTTCCCAGGTAAAAGGTACAAAGGAGCAGTAAGTAACCTGGAGCCTGCTGTCTGAACAAGCATGTATTGGGATAAACCTGCTGCCAAATGGCTTCACTATGCATTCTGTGGTGCCTCCTGCAGTCCCATCAGACAGTTCTCTGGAAGGCTGAGGTTAATTATAAGGTGTTGTTCTCCGTGTCAGGCTCCTTCCTACTTTGCTGTTAGGTCTCTTAAGGATTGCCTGTATTTCATGCGTGTCTTTCTCTGCTTTCTGATCAGTATTTCTATGTGTGTTTGATACTTGCCAGACCTCTGACATCCCTACTCCCATTCAGCTTAACCTGCAGAAAAGGAGCTGTCAGGACTACTATAGATAGAGTTGGGCCTGGAGGAAGATCAGCAGCCTCCATCACTATCTCCTATAGCTTTATGGCTTTCCAGTTACCGCAGAAAGACCCTGAACTAATCTGTAGAGCCCTTCTCATCATGGCCCTGGTGCCGTACCTGCATTGCCAGCACTGGTCTCTGTGCTCAGCCTTTCTCCGCATCATGGCACTAGCTCTGGTATCTGCCCATTAGGATGGAATGATGGATGGGAGCTCCTGCAGAAGACAGCTTGGTCTTGTATTGTTCCTAGAGGCTATCCAAGCCTTGCTTTGACGTTGGCAAAGTGATTAGCTTGTTTTGATGCTTTTCATGTCTTTGGTGGGCAGTTTTCTGAATTTATTTTGGGGTGAAGATCCCGGCATCCTAGCTGATGCTGGAAGAACACCCTGGGAGAGACGCATCCCTGAAGACAGCCCTCCTTTCAGCAGCACATGGCAAAGCACTGATATTTCAGGTTCAGTGGGAGGCACAGAAGATATTTTGGACTGCAAACTGTGGCTTTAAAAAGAACACTCAACAGTGCTTTGAGGTTTCCTTCATGAAGCCTTACTGACTTTGAATATATATTGTGTCTCTTTTTGTATGCAGGCTCTGCAGCAAGACAGACTTGTTCCCGGGATCATTATGACCGCAGGTATTAGCTGTTCCTTTTGTATAAAGGGTGACTTTAGATCCCTGTTCTCTGCCATCATGCAGTTTGATTTCACCTTCATTCACATCAAGGCATTTCTGAAAAAGCTGCTTGTTTTATATAGCAGCTGTGTTGTCTTAATGCAGCTGTAATGTGTGTTTGTCCAGGCATTGCCTTTGGGGGACTGCAGAACTAGGAAGGTGTTTTATCAGATCATTCACAAGTCCTAATAATCTCTGTGTCTCTCCAGTGTCTTTAGATGTCAGCTCTGCTGCTTTTGCTTTGTGGGATGGGGTTGTAACCTGAAGATGGGAAATTGCTTGTGTATGATTGTCTATCTGTTTCGTTTTCATTTTAGCTTTCCCCTTCTGGCTGTTTCCAGCAGTCAGAGAGGAGTTAGTCTTTGCTAGTTCCTAAACCATGTGTGGTGACTTCAAACATACAGTATAGTGGCATCAGAGAGGATCCTAACTGCTTGGAGCATTGCTTCTACAACTTGCTAATGGCACTGGAGATCTTCCCCTGCAGTCTGGATCCCAGGAAGCATTCCTGTCCCCACACCTCTTGACTGCTGGTGTAGAGATTACGGTAAGGCTGCTGCTTCCCTGGTTCAAAAATGTGTGATTTGTGTGTGTTCTGCTTCCAGACCTACAGTTTGCTGACTCCTTTTGCTTTTGCTAAAGGTCACTTGTTATTTGGATGTGAGCTCTCTGGCCAGGGGTGAATTCACTCGGTTGCATGCAAATGATTTATTTGTTTGCTAGGCTCCTTTGCTTTCCACTTTATCCTGTGATGGGGATATTTCTGGATCAGAAACATCTACTGCTCTCATAATGGTTTTCATTCAATGCAGTGCATTCCCAGTATATATAGCTATTGCAATGTGTTTTTTTGCTCTTCTCTCACCCAGTTCTGGTTGTAGTGTGCTTGAGAGCCATCCCACTCCTTCAAATACCATTTGATATTTTCTCATGTGGGGATTGTGGAGGCTGCTCCCTCTTTCAGTTTCCTGTTGCATGTGTGTCTGCCGTATATTCATTTCCTGCAGCTTTTGCATTGCAGCTTTATGGATGAAGCTGTAATTTAGAGTCATGTAACAGCTTCTGCACTGACCGTACTGCTTAGTATTTCAGTCTCTGTAGTTTCTCTTGACATTCGGCTTATGACTTGTATTGTCTTCATGGTATTGTGACTGGTAAAGTAATTTTAATTGGGCTGTATTTTGTTGCATCTTTGTTTCCTTCCTCATGGTGCATTGGTCTTTGCTATCTAGCATGTTCACCAATGTTATGCTTCGCCATCTCCCTGCCTGCTTGGTTGTGAACTGCTGGTTTCAAAAACTCAACCTGGAAAGGGATACAAACCATATCGTTGGGCTGTTCCAGTCCATGTTCTGAGTCAACATGTGTAATACTGTGTTGTCTGAGCAGCTTCTTGCCCCTTTTTTAGGTTAATTTTAGTAATGCTTACAGTGTTCAGTGTAATGCATAGGGGTTTTCTTGTTTCTCAGTCATTTCATGCAAGTCTCAGTTCAGGGAAATTCCCACTACTTTTTTCTTAATTGTGTTTATTTCATTTACTCCTGAAGGCCACCAAAAAGTTGGACACCATGGAGCTGAACACACACTAGGGTAGGAAATCAAGGTAATCCAGCCAGATATGACCCCCAAAATTATGAAAGCCCCCATTACAACTCTGACTCAGGCTTTGAGAAGACTGAATGCTGTGGACAAGAGTGAGGAGACCGATCTTTCTAGATCGAGGCTGTGTTCTCATCAGGGGCAAACTAGGCAAACAGCAGCTTCTCATTCAGCTCAGAGAGCTGTTCATTGCATGGCTTGGAGCAGCAGCCTTCATCTCAATTCTCCCTCTCGTGCTGGGTTGTGTCTTTGCTTTCACACAGGACCCTTGTGTGCCTTCCCTGAGCTGTTGTCTGAGTCAGCTTTGTCTACTGCAGGCCCTTGCAGTTCAGACTTCAGCAGATAATGTGTCTTGGTGGCATTTTCTGGGTCTTCCCTTTGGGCTGTTGCATCTCTCGTGCCTACTATACACAAAGCAAAGGGTACCTCTTTTGAGTATTTTTCCCTGTGGTGAGCGTGGGCTTGTTGAGCAGCATGAAGGCACATTTAGCATCAGGTCTACAAGAGCAGAGATGACGTATTTTGCACGTGAAGTTTATTTGGGTGAAAAATGGCTTTGTGAAGCCTATCCAGGGGTTTATGTGTGTGTTTTTTTTCCTCAGCTTGCTGTTGACATGACCAGAAGTTCTTGTTACATGAAGCAGCCTTTCCCCACCTTAGCAGTATGCTTGCTGTCGCTTTTTCTCCTTTATCCAGCCCCTCTTGTAACTTCTTATTTTTCCCGTAGTGAGCTAAAGAGTGTCCTATTGCTGAGCACAGTATCTTTCAAAACCACCCACTCAGGGACAGGGTTTGGGGCTCCTTTATCCTGTTTGTTTGGGTTTTCTTTCTTACCACATTCATACCATTCCACTTTCATGTACCTGCAGGAGCTGACTTGCTTCTGGCACTGAGTTTAGTCTCCAAACATAAAAGAAGAGAAAGTCAGGACAGAAAGATATTTAGGCTTTCTTCTTCCTCCACACCTGCTGTTCTCACTCTTCAGGCACTTCCTAAGGGTAGAGTTCTCCAAGTTCCCAGTCATTATCCTTTATATAAGCATAATACAGTGCTGTAACACTTCCTACAGGGAAGCTATCTATTGTGGCAATTTGTAAAACAAAAGCTGGATTGATCCTTCTCCCATTGCTCCCCAAAAAAGCTGCATGCTGTTCCTCAAATGGGAAGCCTGAAAGCTTTCATCAGAGAGTAGTTCACTTTTACACGACATTTTTACAGTCAAGCAAAACTGAAAGCAAGGCATAATTTGAAACAGCTAAGCTAGCCGTTAGAGCAGAACCACACAAATAAAGTGCCTGGGATGATGTAGTTGAATACGTTGCAGTTAGAAAAATGACAGTGTACAAGGAACAAGGAAAACTAGACAGATTAATGTGAATTAGTAACCAGCAGACTTTCAAGGCAGAAATATAAAATCGAGAGTGTAGACCATTATATTCAAAGGAATCAGGTAAGAAGTGCACTAAATTGTACCTTAAACAACAAAATGAGCACCTCTGCCTCCAGACAGAGTGAATAAAATAGAGGCTTGGGACAGTGGAGACCTAGCTGCCAGTTGTGTCCTTGCCATTGGGCTTTGTGACCTTGCTCAGATCACCGTACGTCCTTGAGCATTAGATTCTGTGCTTGTGAGATAGAGCAAGTACCTGACATAAGCAATGCTTTTTAAGATCATCAGATGTGACTAGCTCCAAAAGAGCTAGCTGAAGGTCCTCTCTGTTTGGGCTGCCTTGGCACCTGTCATCTTCCAGGGATATCACTGATGACTATTGTATGTAGTTGGTTCTTTGTTTATTTTTTTTTCCCCATAAGGAAAAGGGCTGTACAAGGCATGAAATGGTTTTGCTTATGTTGGATTTTTAACGATTAAGTGTGCATAATTCTACCCAGGAAACTGAGGCAGAATAAATAAACTTCACATACAGCGACCCTCTCCCATCTCAAAACCTGCATTTCAGATCATACTCTTGCTCTTGAGCCACCTTGCCTGGCCAAGTACCTCCCTGACAGTAAGTAACGAGTGATACAAACCATGTTAGAAGCTAAATAAGATTTGCTGTGGCCTTTTCTGCTGAGTCTAAAAGAAGCCAGGGTTCACCTGACTTCTCAACAGCTGCTGTTCTGGTCCTGTTCCTCTGAAGCTAAATATTTGAGCTGGGTATGGATGGAGTGGGTTTCATCCTAATGAGTAATTTGCTAAATGGTCTTTTCCGTTGTTATCTTGCAACTTCACCAAGCCTTCACCTTGCTTTGTTGGTCTCTAATGGATGTTGATGAAATCAATGGGCTTGAAAGGTAGCAAGCAAACACAGGGGTCAGTAGGAGGTGGTGACTCAAAGCAAACATGTTTGGGGTTTAGCTGCATGAGGAGGAGGACTTACAGAGTTAATCTAAAGAGGTGAAAACCTCTAAATCTAAAATGATGAGCTACCAATGGAAATCTGAGGTGCTCAGTGTCTTAGTGGAGGTACACAGACCTCACAGTGCCAGGGCAGGAAAGTGTGATTTTGCTTTATGCCAGAATGTGTTATGCCAAATAGAAACCAGGAAAGATCAGAGAGAGACAAATTCCCTTGAGCACAGAATGGAGGACTTAGAGAAGTATTGGGTGCTGGTCTGGGAAATAACTATAAAGGCAGGTGGGGAAAAATAGTCAGTGAATTATCCCACGATCATCCCAGCTCATGGTGCTCTGTGCAGTAGTTGTAGCCAGGCCCCTGGTCATGTTTTTCCAGCTGCATGTTAGGTGATGGATCTCACATTTGTTACTTGCTGAATGTTACTAATGCTTCATGGTTTCCAGACAACTTCATTTTTAAAGATATTTTAAATCTGCTTGGGACTGTATAGATTCTTGCTGTCCCAACCATACTTAGAGGGAGAAAAACCAGCTCACCCTTTACTGCAGTCAGTTGGGTCATCTCTCTTTCACTAACTCACACTACTAATTTTTTCCATAATTCTGGAGTACTGCTCTTCTCCCCTTTATTGTGTAATAAATGTTATCTCTTTTTTTTTTATATCAAAGGCTTTATTGTTGAAGATGTTCAGCCTGCCCAGGGATTTCCATTTCACTGAAAAGCCTCACAGATTTCAACCTGCTACTCCCCATCACAACTTGTTTGCCATGGAAGGTGTTGTGCCTGTTTGGTTGGTGAGTCTGTGGCATGGCTCCGTACAGCAGCTCTTAAGAAAACCTTTGTACATCATGTTCTTCAACAGTTTGGTTGTTGGGGTTTTTTTGATGGGTTTTTCTTTCCCACTCTTCAGTTATTAACTTTGGTTTATCTGAAATGGGTGTGCTGGCTGCTCTAAATGTTGGTTAAAATCTTACCGAGTGGCTAACATTTTACAGTCATCTCCTTCAGCACTTTTTTTGGTCTCCAGTGTTGTTTATAGATGCGTTTCCTCTTGTCTCTTCTAGCTGTATTTTACTGTGTGATCATTTACTGCTGGTTTTTGGAAGAGCTTTTCAGTGACTTAACTTGGGAGTTAATACTGACCTGCTTCCTTGGCTTCAGCAGCTGTCTGTGCCCTGGTGCATCCTGATCTGACGCTAATGCTGTAATGAATTTTCTGTCAGCCTTTTGCAGCCATTATTTTTGGCTGTTGCTGTATGTCATTCATTTCTGGAGCAAGCTCCCCTGCAATATCCTGAAAGTGAGATGAAACATGCATCTGCACAAATGGGTTGGTCTGGGTCCTGATGGGGAGGTTGCTTGCGGGTGGAGAAGACCTCAGCCCATGGGGCTTGCCCACGACAGTTCTAGCTATGAACCCGTGTTCTCTGACTTTTTAGTTGTCCTGGGAGACTACTTCACCTTTTTCAGGATGATTTAAGAGGATGTGCTATTCAGGATTCCCATTCGAGTGTTATTTATCAGTTTTGTAGTATCTTCCAGGCTGTTTTCTTCAGTGCTGTGTTGATTCTCTGGGGACAAAGGAAAGAAAGGAAGGAAAATGCTCGCAGGAGTGATAAAACAGGAATATGACTAATACCTCCTCTCTCTCCACAGTGTTTTTTCACAGATCAAAAATCAATTAAGGGCAAATTTCACTGGGAACTCTTTAAACAGTGTAATATTTCATTAGAGATTATTGCAGACTCTTTCACATTTGCAGCACAGGTGTGAATTACAAAATTAGCCCGATTCTTTTAATAATTTCCTTAGAGGTAACATTGCTCCAAGCACCCTGTGTTTAGTGCAAGCTGTGCAGCAGCTGTAGGAAAAGGTGTCTTTTTTGTCTCCTCCCACATCCTGATAGAGACCTAGGACTGAAAGAATGGGTTTCTTAGTGTGATGGCAACCTGGCTGGGCATAGGGTTGTGGACTGGGAGGAAATGATAATTGAAGAAGATAGGACTGACATTTTAGGCAAACTAGACAGGGACTTTAAGATGAGTGGATTTGGGTTTTTTTTGCCTATCCCTTCTCGAGTTGTCTGTTACTAGCATGAGCCTCTACCTTTGTGAAATGTCCCTTTTTCTATAATTTGCCACCTCCTTCCTTAGTCCTTGGATCTGTCCCTCCTGCTCCATAACACTGAGATAGGACTCTAGTAGTGCCAGTGCATTTTCACCAGCATCTGGATTCCTAACTGCCTAAGTCCTCTGGACACAGATCTCCTTCCAAAATCTTCCTTTCCTGAAGGCATGACGAGCTCAGCAGCATGGCTTCCTCTGCTCCACAGCACACCAACCCCTCACCCCCAGTCATTATTCCTCCCTAGAACTTGCCCTTTTCAGTATCTATTTGCTACATGGTACATCTTTCCTTATTCACAACCTGGTTATTGATTCTTATTTGAGTATCATCTGTCTTACTGAGACTCAGGGAGTCAAGATTTGGATGGAGAAGTATCATGTTTTATTAGTTCAAGCATGATATACTTGGGTGAAATAGGTGAGCTTTTGAGATGCACAAGGACCACTTGAGCTTTCTTCATGGGCTTGATATAGGGTGTTTTCACCTCCAGCCAGCTGACTAAGCAAGTGCCTTACTTGAAGATGTTACCTTTCCCTGTAAACTTCACCTTCCTCTTCTCCTAAAACCGTTACAGCTACAACAGCCCAACTGCAGAAGTTTAGCCCTCTCCTCCCTTTCACTAGAAGTCAGTAAAACCTGGATTAGAGCCATAAGAGCAACCTGGACAACATATACATCTGTGGTCATCTCGCTTTACGTCTTTTCCGTTCTTGACCTCTGACATCAGCTGATTTCTTTGTATTGTTTTTCCTTCTGCATGGCTCTCACCTTCTCTGGAAGGGTGTTGAAGGCCAGCTTGGTCAGGTTGATACTTGGCACTGCAGGCAGGACCCAGTAAAGACAGTTGTTAGAAAAAAATCCCAAACCACTGCAGAAACCCACTGGCCATATTTGCTTTCCTAGAGAACAGTAAGAAGAGGCAAGCAGTTACGATACTTTCTTTGAGTACTCTCTTGGGCTCTAATTATATTCTTAGGCTATTTTCTGTGTCTGATAAATCTCATCTGTCTAATAATCCTTGCTGGATCTTCCTTCTAAGTACTTGCCCAGCCTTGCCTTGAATCCCTGTAAACTTTCCACACCCCTATCTTCTCATAAGCACCGACCGCCTTTTACACAATCAACCATCTCCTTTCATTTGCTGTGGACCTGTTTGATTACTTTCCTTTGATACTTCTAGTTCTTGGGTTGGACAAGATGGCTAAAAATAATCCTCATCCATTCCTCCAGTGGACTCAAGGTTTTTTAAATTTCCCTCACCTGCCTCTTTTCTAAGCTGAAGCATCCCAACCCATTTAGCTGTTCTTTACAGAGAAGCCATTCAAGACCTTGTATCGTACTTGTTGTCCTTCTGTGAACCTTCCCCTGCTGTATTCCTCCTGCTTTGCACTGCTATAGCTATGTGGTGACACTATCCATGTAGTTTACCTTGCTGCTAAAGGGAGTTTTGGGGCACTTTTTGTTGCTAGAGTGACTAGAATTAGCTATCTGTTTTGGAGAAGCTGGCCCTTATTTGCAAAGGCTTTTTATTACATGAACCTTTTCAGTGAAACAGCAATTATTATGAATCCTGAAAGAGGACTCTGCAGCTTCCAATTACAATTCTGACTGCATCAGATTTGAATGTCATTTGCTATTTAGGGAACATTTGAAAATGCATTTTGGGAGGTGTCTTTCATTTCATCTATGGTGACTAACATTATTTCTAACGCTAAAGGAAATTAAAAAGTGCTTCCTGCTTAGAATCAATTAGTTTTAATGAAAAGGGAAAAAAAAAGTTGCTATATGCTGGCCACATGGCAGCTTCACTGTGGAGAGAGGAAACCAACATATCTGAAAGCAGCGCCAGGGTGATGTATCTGTGCTGCTTTGTAAGTTCAGCTGTACCCAGAATGACTTGGTATAACTGCTGGCCTTTGAAATGGAAGGCACAAGTGATCAAGCTGCAAACCAAACTGGGGCTGCTCTGAGGAATGTCCTAAAAATGCTCGATACATCTGATGTGTATGCAGATAATTTAGTTCAGATGGGCTGATTAGGTCATATGCCATTTATTCTCTTCACCTGTTGGAAGTTCAGCAAAGTGCAAGGGGTAAAGGCTTGCGAGAATTTGGTTTTAGGAGCTGTGGTTTCAGGATCTGGGAACTTTTGGTTGACTCATGCTATATGAATGTAACTCATATCAGATGTTGGCATGCGGTTTCACCTCTGTTGGATTGTCCAGATCTCATGACATAGGCTTATGCTGGCTGAGGAAAAGGAGTTGACCTGTCGTAAAACCTGCCATGACACAGTCTAATCAGATCTGAGACACCAGCAAGAGCCTTGACTGAGTCAGTGCCTCCTGTCCCGTTCAAAGGGCACCACAACAAGATTCAGTACATTCAGATGATGCTTGTGGATGTTTTCTTGTGTTTGTGTTTATACCTTCCTGGTTTGTAAACATGCACAAGTAGATAAAAAGAAGTGGCATAGTGAATTCCAGCATTAAGTCAAGTGACTATTGGGTTTTATAAAGAGCTTACCCAACTCTACTAAAAAGCAGGTTGTTATGTGTTAGTCTGGAGCCCTTTTGTTCAGCCCCAGATGTTTTTATTCCCTTTTTGGTATTTACTGAAAGAAAAAGAAGAAAATAACTAAAGGTGGCATTGTGCAGAAAATTGCATGTTTAGAATGAGAGTGCTGCATTTTGGCTTTTCCTCAAACACTAATGTGATACCTTGTGCCCCCTTTTGAGTCAAGTATCAGTTTAGAAGAGTAGAAACCAAAATAATACCTCCCCCCTAAATCAAAATCCCACTGAAAAAAAACCACTGCATTGCACAGTTTTTCTCCTCTGTGTGTGGAGAGAGGTGGTAAGAGGAGGTTGGGACAGGAGGATGTGAAGAAGGTACCATGTGTGACAGATGTTAGTCATTCTGTTTGACGCTCAAGCTGCACTCACATTGCATCAGCGAGGATGAGGAAATGTAGAAACATGAACAGAACTTTAAATAATTAAACATAATTGAACATACTCATCCAATCCATGGGGTTTTTTGTTTTGTTTTGTTTTTTTCAAGATGCATATTATTAAGGAGTTTGGGAAAACATTTTATTTAATGTCTGAGAAATATTCCTAACTTGGTTTGCATTTTGGAATCCCAAAAGCTGCTTGGCTGAGAAACTCCAGAAACACTTGAATTTATTTGAACTGCATGTCCTGGAGCCTTGCCTTGAGGGGAGATCAAGTAAGGAGGCCTGGTGTGTGTTTCATGCAGTGGATGTTGCAGGCAGAGATGTAATAAGGGAGATTTATAATGTTTTGTTCAATGGTACTGTTATTCCTATGTCACTTTTCAAAGCCTGCATGCTTCCTGCAAACATCTTGGTGTACTTCTGGGCCTGTCTTGTGTTTTGATTTTTTGCTTGAAAGTGGAAGGCAGAGTTAAGCTTACTACCTCGTTTAGGCAAATAGAGATACCTATAAAGCATTCATCTGGGCACATGTGTGTGACCCAAAATTATGCTCCTTTTCACCCCAGGGTGACCAGTAAGTTAGAGCTTTCACCAGTGCAGTCATGTGTGGCTAAACCTAGAGCTTGTGGAAGTGATTAAAAAGATTTAATAGGATACTGCATTCGGTTGCGTTGTCTTAGTCCTGACATCAAACTTGAGAGAGGTGAGAGCCTTTGCTCTGGGCTGCACAGCAGTACTGCTTCCCATGATGGGCTGAGCAACGGGGTGTGCAGCAACTGCAGCATCCAGGAGCTGGAATGCCCTGCTCAGCCCTGAGGGATGCCATTTGTTTCTCTGTTCAGGCCTTCCTTCCCTCTTGCTTGTTTAAACGTTGATAATCTCTTTGGTACAGTGGATATTTGTTGTTGGACTTAGCTGTAAAGCTCCTGCAAAGCTCAGGGTGAAGGCAGGGAGCAGCTGGCAAGACGTTCCTCTAATGGATTCAGTTAGCCCTCCCTGCCTCATGTTCTTGTGTCCACTCACCTCTTTATTTTGCTTCCTTTCTCTTCACTGCCATCTCCTTGCTCTCTTTATTCCACTTCTCACTTCTTGGTTCCTAGCACGTGCCACCCGCTTTGCAGAGTTCCCATATGTCCATAGCACATGTCCCTAAAAGGGACACATCCCTGCCCAGAAGCTGGTAAGAATTGGTACGAGGTAAGAGAGATGTAAAGATACAACAAGCAAAATACATGTAATTTTTTATTTCAGGCTTCTGATGGTCAAAATGGATGACAAGTCCTATTTCTGCTCCTCCTTCCCTTTGTTTAAGTGAAGGGGGAAGAAGTGTGGTTCTGGAGGATCAGTCTCATTTTGTCTGGCCTTTGTGCCATTGTAGGGAGGTCCTCGGAGAAATCACGTAAAAGCATGTGGCTCGTGTGAGTTCTGCCTTCTGTTGCAAATTCATAGCACCTTGTGTTGTGTGCCTTTCTCTGAGCAGGACCTGAGTGACACAAGCCAATGAGGGAAGAGCCAGAGCAGAAGCCTTCTGGGATGCTGCATATTCACAGTGGTTTGAGATACTGGCCACCTTTCTCAGCTCTAGTTATGTGGCAATATTAAACATGATCACGGGCATATATCTAAAAGATTTAAGGGCATCTGGCTTTTGCCAGCCATGCAGGTGAATGAAATCTTCCCTCCCTCTCCAGCTCTCCACAGAGACCAGCTCCCTGCTGCCTGGATTACCAGCCCGCCACAAGCTAATTGGGGCTGTCATCAAAACAAATGAGTTTCCAGAGAAGCTGAGTTCAAGTAGGTCTGGATCTGAAGTGTGCAGCTGCCCATTCCCTTTTGTCCCCCTTCCCCTTCTGTTTTTTCTTCTCTCTTGCCTCTGTTTCTATTTTTTCATGTTTTATTTTGAGGTTATGAATGTCAGTGTGCTCCCCCGACCACGAGGGGTGAAACTCAGTGTCCGAGTAACTTCAGAGAGGCATGCAGGCAGTGTAATGCAGTGCAGGGCCCTGCTGCTTGAGGGGTGGTGTAACGCCAGTATTGGGAAGCATGGGTAGGGGGCATGTTCCTTAGAATCATAGAATCAAGTTGGTTGGAAAAGACCTTCAAGATCATGAAGTCCAACTGTTATCCCAGCACTGTCAAGTCTTTGGCATGGAGCATCTCCTCTCTGCAGCCAGGCTTCTAGAAAAGGCTGGGAGGTAGAGGAAGCCTGGTGTGATTAACATCTCTTACAGTCTGTGTCCTAGCATCCCTATGCTGTGCCCCAGATAGGGTGCGTTGTTTTTGTCTGGCTGCTGCCCTGTGCATTGATCACTTGTACCATCTCAGTCTTTTTTCAGTGCTTAATCTCATATTGTCAAGCTTTAAAAGCCTGGCTTTGCTGGTGTCCTGGAGGGGCCAGGGCTGTTCATTCCTCTTTCAGACTCCCTTCTTAGTGCAGTGCAAATGTATTTATGTCCTCGGAGCATCACTGCTTTCGGTAGCCCTCTAAAACACTCCCTGTTTCTCATTACTCGAGACTTGGGCAACATGATTAAGTGTGTGGTGTCCCTGCTCATGGCAGGGGGGGTGGAACTAGATGATCTTAAGGTCCTTTCCAACCCTAACTATTCTATGATTCTATGATGGTTGAAGTGTGATGGGACCTCTGTAATGCCACAGAGCAATCCCTTTCCAAATGCCTGTGTCCTCTAGGTTTTTCTGGGACACAGGAAATATCTGTGCCCAGATGATCTTGAGAGGTTGAACTGGAAAAAAACTCTCAGAGACTGCAGGTTTTGGGCTACAACTCCAGTATCTCTACTGAGGTACCCTCCTTTAACTGCTGAAGTCACTAAGTGCTGTTGCTTATCCAGTTTTTCTGAACATACCACGCAGCCACATCAGTGCTGTCAGCAGTAGCTCATGTCACCAGATAATACAGCTCTAGCTCTTAAAGGAGAAGAGTTATTCCCCTATTCCCAATGTCGCCTGGCAGTTTGCTCCCCAGACTTCCTGAAGACCAGACGTGATTCCCTGTGCATCTAATCCAGCACAAAAGGTTGAGGGAAGTAGCAGAAAGAGTCATGACAGATGAAGAGGCTACTCTGTGCTGTCACAGAGCTGGCAATTACTTATTGATTAGCTCAAGAGGTGATGCTCCAGCTTTTGCAAGTGAAATTGGGCTTGGGGGGGCTCTAGGGCACCTGCATTAGGGAGATGGGTTTTTCTTGGTGAGCAGGGTTGAGGAAGACAAGGATAGATCCTACCATAGGCTTTGCTGTCTCTGGGGAGTCTCACTTAGCCTGGTGCTGACATCTGTGTTATTAACTGAGTGAGAGGAGGTGAGGCGAAGCCTGGGCTCTTCTCCTTTACCCCCATGTCAGCACAAAGGCCAAGCCATTGTCAGTGGAGAATGACACCAGCAGCTTATAGCTGGAAGTGTTATCTTATTCTTGTGAGTGTTTTACTCTGCACATCACCAAATACTATTGATGGCTGTACTGTGGCAAACAGGAACTGCCCACCATAACAAACCATTTCCCTCTGGACCCACTTTGACAGGGAAGCAGAGCAGGGCTTCTCTCACTACATGGGGATTTCTTCTAGCTAGCAAAATTCATGGTTTGGGAGGCCATGGAGCCAAATGCCACCAAAGGGTTCCATAAAGGGCTGGATGATTTTATGGCCAATAATAACATTTGTAGTTATACATGCTACAGTAAGATAAGGCTAATCAATTCTCATGCTTCAGGTCAGCAGATGATTGCTGCAGGGGTCAGGAAGGAATTATTTCCTCACCATTTACAGCTTTATTTAATTGGCCAGATGCATTAAGAGCCTTTTAATTATTTTTTTTTTTCCTCTTCTGTCCTCTGAAGCATGTGGAATTAAGCACTTCCAGAGGCAACGCTCTGCACTGGTAGGGCACCAGTGCTCTTGTCTGGCAGGGCAAACCTTGCCTGCATTAACAAACTCTTTTAATGCTGGGATTTTTTCTGGAAGTTAGCAGGGTGTTTTTTATTCCAGAAGAGGATATTTCATTACAGCTTCCCAGTGTAACTTGAAGGAAAATTCATTTGGTTCTTCAAAGTGAATCCTGTGTTTAAGACCTGCTCTCAGCTTGGGGCCAGAGCTGGATGGGAATTTTCCACTGCAGTATGAGTTACATGGGCACAGCAATTTCTGTGATTCTTGATTTCTAGCTTACACTTTACAAAAAAGCCAAAAAACAATCAAAAGCCAAAAACTGGGGCAAATCCATATTGAAGAGCTTTGGTTTGGGTTGAATCAAATTCTCTGCTTTAAATGAACTGAAGTCGGCAGTTAGGAGTAAATGTGACACTGGAGAGCTTCTGCAAGGGCTGATTTTGGGGAACTGTAGTGCAGATGCTCTGTTCCTTGGCATGGGCTGTCCTCTTTGGGGTGAGCTCATCTTCACTGTGTTCTAGTGTCATGCCCTTGGCCAGAGGAAAGGAGCATGCTGGAAAACAGTCTGACAATCCCAAGCTACCATTCCTATGGCTCCACATGACTTTGCAGAAACACACAGCTTACAAGTCCAGCTCTGAAATGATCTCAAGGCGCCACAAGTTAAGAAAAAACTGAGTTTTTCTTGATTCTATTCTGAGTCTCACTTTGGGGGAAACTCCATTACATCTGTCTGAGTTGGTTAAGCAAGCAGCAGCATAGAGTTGTTTGGGCTCCTCATACCGTTTCCTCACTGTAGCTGGAGCTGGGCATGTTATAAGCCACCTCCGCACCAGCTCAGGATTTGTCTAGAAGAACCATTCTCTTTCATCAGGAAAAAAGACAGGCACCATCCATTTCAATGAAAAATACATAATGCCTTTTCCTCTTCAGAGGAAACCTGCAAAAGAATTTTTCATTTCAGGAGCTTTCCACTGAAAACCTGCTTTTACCAGGAAATATTTTTTTAAATTAATTATTCTGTTTGATTAAAACAAAACAAAAAAAATTGAAAAAGCAGCAAATCTGGAGTGTTTAAAATATTCTTGTTAAATTAAATGCTCCAGTTGCTTTGTGGGACTTTCAGATGAGCTGACGTTTGCCCTGATTCAGACTGGAGCACCACAATCCTTGGGTCAAATTTCTTTTCTAATGTGGTTTTGTTTGTGTTTTGTTTTGTGTGGTTTTGGTTGGTTTTTTGGCTTTTTTTTTTTTTTGGTTGGTTGGTTGGGATGTTTTGTTTTGGTGGTGGTTTTGTTTGGTTTGTTTGTGGGTTTTTTTGTTTTGCAAAGTTTGGGAGTTGCTGGCCTTTTGTATAACTTTTGAGAGAGAAATGCATAAAACATCTCCCCTGCTCTTCAGGACAGCAATAGTATATGCTTCCCTACTCTAATTTATCACATTTCTTTTAGTAGGAAGGAAACCTCTGATAGGGAAGCTCCAGGCAAAGCCATGTATGTTCTAAAAGTGGGCTTCGTAATTTGCTCCATTGTCGCTGACTTGTAGCCATTTTTTGGTTTCTCTTTCTGCCTTCTGTCTCTAGAAGAGCTGTCCCTCTCTGGCCTCAGGAAAGTGAGCTTGATGTGGGAAAGACTGCCCTCCCTCTCCTACTCTGTCCCCATGCTGGAGTAAATGTGAGGTGCCTAATGAGGTGATTAGAATAATAAGGCAGTGATGTGAACTGTGTTATCCCCTTTGGGACTTTGACCGAGGTGACCACATGGGAGACTAGAAGTTGCAGCAAGGTAAGAAAGAGGAGGTTGAGGGTGAGACTGGGGAGCCTCAACCTAGGTTGTGATGTTAAGGAAGGTCTTAACTGACTCTGGGGTTAGGCTCCTCTTGAGGCAGTTTCCAACTTGTGCAAATCATTGTTTTCATTCTGTCTGCAGTGAAAGAAACTCAATTTATTCTTGCTCCTTAAAATCCCAGACTACCTCAAAAGCAAGGGAGTGGAGTCTTGTGGGGTGTTGTGGAGATTCAGACCTTTCCCATAGGCTGGACTGGGTAAGGAGTCTCCATCTCAATTCTGAAACAAATGCTTCCAAAAAAAATTCATGCAGCTCACCCATAGGTCAAATAAATCCTGCAAAAACTCCACACTGAGGGAAAAATCTGTATTTATTTTATTTACAAGAATCTCTGCTGCAGGATTGGGCTCTCTAAAGTAGCTTGGTCAGGATGGAAAGGGTTGCAGGCAGCTCAAATCATGGAGATTTTAACAGGGAGAACATTACAAGGGCATTCTCCTAGCTGAAGGCAAGATCCTGCTGGGCTGCTATGCTCCAGTGCCTTGCAGGAGAGACGTATCCTTCTGTCCTGGCTTCTGTCCTCCTGTGTCTGAGCATATCAGAACTTTAAGTGCACTTTTTGTCAGAGAATATCTCTGAGGGGGGTTGGTCTGTTCCTCCATGCTCACAGAAGGGGAGTTGGATTTTGAAGTGGTGCTTGGGACAGCAGAGACTCTTGCAAGCTCGAGCTGTCACCCAGAAGTTGTCAGAGATGCTGGGCTGTGTCTTCATCTGCAGCAGTCAGATGAAGACTGACTATGGAGAGATAGCAATAAATTAGTTGGGGATTATTAATCAGATTAATTGTAAAATTGACACGAATGACTGCCCTCTTTCCCAGTCTATAATCACTTGCCTTCCACAATTGATCAGATAGTGCCAGTCAATATTTTAGCCCTTTTCAATACCAAGGCAGCAGTACTATAGTTTGTGCATTGGGCAGGAACAGCATAGACCAAGAAACTGTTATTGCTATTGCTTTAATATAGACTGGGAAGAGTGAGGTTCACCTGCTACAACGTGAACTTCTGAAAAATGCACCAAGAGAATGGCAAATTAAATATTTCTGCTCTGTTTTGCTGAGCAGAGGGGGCTATAGGGCTGCATTTATTTGATGTCTGATTGAAACCTCCTGCAAAAAGCTCTTCTGCCTTGTTTTTGAATCTAATGTTCAGGTTACAACTGAGTTCCTTCTCAGCATAGCTGTCTAAATAGGGAAGAAGAGAGGGAGATTATACCTGTTCTCCCAATTGGAAAAAAAACCTGCTATTGCTAATGAAATGTTGAGACTTTAAAAATGCAAGTCAGTTCTTCATTTTGATACTGCAGAACTGACTGTACTGGTGGGAGAAGCAATATGGCTACTAATTGCACACATATTCTGCATTTCCTTTAATTGTTTCCATAACTTGATTTACTTTTGAAATACTCTGTGGATGCTTTGCTTATTTACTGTCTTTTCATATTACTATCACTTTTTCTGCCCTGACTGATGAAGCCCATTCATCATTTCTTTTCATTTGGTATGGACAGGTACAGTTGGTCTAATAGCAGCTTGCTTAGAAAAGGAGCTTCTGGCAAAATGGTTAATACAAATTTAAAACAGAATAAGTGATTTATAGGGAAGAGGCAAAAGTAGTTTGAAACTGAAGAAAACACCCTAAGAACATCAATTCAAGAGCACGGAGGAAGATCTAAGCAGGATCAACTTATTTTGTAGATAGGGTATCCTGGTTTCTGCTGGATTAGAGATAATTTTCTTCCAGTTTTCAAGTTGGAAGTGTTTTCAACATTATTCTCATACTAAGTTCAAAACACAGTACTGTACTAGCTACTAGGAAGAAAATAAGCTCTATCCTTACATAAACCAGGACATGGGGAAAGGAAAAGGTATAAGGAAGGTAAAAGGGGAAAAAAGGAAAAGGTCTCCCCGGTATAACTGGGGAGATCAGAGAACAGGTATTAAGACTATGTTTTGCCTTGGCCCTTAGGCCATCAAGGCTCCAGTGAAATACTTCCAGAAGCATTTCGAAATGGCTTGAGGACTTCACTTGGCCATTCAGGCTTAACTAGAAGGTGGATTGTGGGGTACAGCCACAATGCCTGCAAGACCCCCAGTGTACCAGCAGATTAAGACACACATATAAATGTATTTATCTGGGTGTGTGTCAGGACTGCAGGGGAATACAGCTCAATTTCCACGGCATCACAAGAGGATGCTGCTAACTCGGCCCTCTTCAGCAATCCCTTTGCTTCCCTTGCATATTGCTGCCTTTCTGAGCATCTTGATCATGTGGCAAGCCTACCTGTGATGCCTCAGAGATGTTCCTCCTGCTTCTGCAGATAGCCAAAAATACTTGCTAGCTTTCTCTCCTTTTTTGCTGCATCCAGGGATCCAGCCAGGTGTTTCTTGCTCAGCTGAGCGCCCAGTTCTCCTCTTCTTTCTATTGCAATAGCACTTGTTCCTCCTGTGGAGCTGTTGGACAGCTGTGCTTGGCTACATACTACAGCTACTGTCCTCCTTTGCCCACGCTTGTTGAAAAAGAGGCTGTAACAGCTATTTTAATTTCCTCAGGTCTGGCTTCAGCTTACTGCCTCTCGGCTCCAAGGACTCTTACATAAATCTGAACTAACCGGTTTTCGGCCAAGATTCAAGGCCTATTCTGTATCTTATTTCCTATATGCTTTTTGTAATGCTTTGTCTCTGGACAATTTTTGCTTTTAATTTTGTGGTGAAAATAACCTAAACTGGCTGAAATAAGTGTTTCAAAGATGACTTGATTGTACGCCAGTGTTGGGGGCTACCTTATATAGATGTTTCCTAAGCATTTTCTTCAGAAATAATCAGCCCAAAAGCTGGTCTCAGAGGAAGGTCATGGATCTGAGTTATCAACACTGGTTTTTATGAATCATGAGACTTGCACTCAAATTTCAATTCAGATAAAACATGCCAATTGAAGTGTATCTTTCCCTTGTCACTTCTGCAGAGAGAGATTTTATTAACACCAATTGCATGGAAACAGGGGTCAGCTGCAGTGCCCCCATGTAGATAAAAAGACATTAATGCACTTAGGCTGTGACAGCAAAGAGCAGCTGGTTTTATTTTATGTTCCTTTTAAATCCAGTGGGAGTTTCGCATGAACAGTGCTGGACTTTGGGGCTGAGTTCAATGACAGATCCCTAAGGCAGAAAGGCTGTGAAGGAGCATCCTGTGGCACATAGCATTGGTAGCAAGATCTCCAATGGCCCCAGCATATATGGTAGCATGTTTGGAGGATCTTGGGATCACTGGAAATGGATGAAGGATGTTGGATCTGAGGATAGACAGATGATCACAGGCAAATCCTGCCCAGATGCCTGCCGAGCTGCAGTGGCTGGCTGCTGGTATACCTTGTGTCAAAGAGCTGGGAGCATGTGTGGGGTTATTTCTACCGCTCACTTGCCCGAGCTTGAGCTGCTGTCATGGTTTGTGTATCCTGGTCTTTCCAACAGATTTATTTTTCACTATCTCAAATTACTGTCAGAGCTGGAGATGAACTATAACCTGACCCAAGCAATGGATATGGAAAGGTTTGGGAAAGGACTGTCTTTGACATGGGAACACATAGCCATGTCCCAGTCCAGAGTCCTGCATCCATTGCGGATTCTCTCACAGGGTCCCTGAGCAGGAGAAGGACTGTGGCTCTTGCACAGAGTACAGGGCAAGAATGCACTTTTCCCAGTCCCACGATCTTGTCCTCAGCATGATGTAGTGCTGCTGCGTCTTCCTCTATTGCAAGCTCAATCACAAGCCTCACCTCATAGCACAGGACAGCGTTGTTCAAAAGGCCAAGGTTTTAAAGCTCTGCTGCACATGCTGCTCCTGCCCAGCATAGCCAGCTGTGATGATGGATGTATCTCTCTGTCCTCGGCAGGAACTGTACAACACCTCATGACTGTGCTGCCTGATCAATTAGTACATCTCCTTCCATCAAGTAGACTATTTTGACGAGCCTGAAGCTGGCTTCCTGAGGCATGGGCTCCAACCTGCCTGTGCCTTTTGCAGCACATGGACCACCTCCCTGCTGAAAGGGGTGGGAGCTGCTTCTGGAAAAGCTTTCTCCTTCTAGGTCATCTAATTTGAAGCTTTCTACTAAATAGGCTGCTCGACATTTTTTTGATATAAAGGTCAACATCCTCTGATAGACTCCAGGATTTTAAGGTAAGTGGAGGAAATGGCATTGGTAGGCTGATTTTGATAATGATACTAATCTTGTAGCTGATCTTTGATAGCGATGCTAACCCCATCAGTGTACTGCTAATATCTCTGAAAACATGGCTGGTATGTTTTTTTAGCAGAACCAATGCTTATTAGCACAGAGGAGCTTTACTGGAGACTTTTACTTGTGTAAAAACTGCCATACTGAATGCAGAAAAAGAAACTTGAATTGTTTTTAGGAAAAAAATCAATCAGAACCAGTGTTTTTGGCTAAATACGGTTGCAGTCTCCTGAGACAGCTTTCCCAAACTTGTTATGTGTTTACTGATTAATTATTGTAGTGATGAGTACACATTTGACACACCAGTCAAAATGCATTTATGAGTGGGGACTCTTTCGTTTCAGGAAACATTTCCAAATGCTACAAATCCTTTTATTCCAGCAGAGGAGTGCAGATACTACCCTTTATTTGTGCTGCCGAGGAAGCCATGAGGTTTGGGAAGCTCTGTGCTTTGTGAAAAGTGAGAAATGGTTCAGCACAGGGCTGCATTGCATCCTTCTAGGCTGTGGGCAATGGATTGTGCAGCACCTCTCATGCTGTATGCTGGAGAAGGTTTCTGGCCATTGTGTGAGGGTTTTTTTTAAACGCTTAAGGTAAAGCAGAAAGAAATAGGTTAGGATTGGGGAGGTTTATCCTTCAGACCCAATGGTTACAGTGCCATGGTGTGGGGATTTGGGTTTAGGCCTTCTTGGGCTCAGTGGCATTGAGACCTTGGTCTTTAAAGCTGGGTGCTTACCATTAAAAGCAAGGCTGCAAGCATGGCAGGGAACAAGAGCTGTTAGCTTTCCTCCCAAGAGCTGCTCGCTCTGGAAGACTGGTCCATAGTACTGAACTGGTGATGGCATCACAATTCCTGAAGCAATCTTTTCAGATCTTCCCGAGGCTGTTATATTTAGAAGGTCTACCTCAGTAGACTCCTACAGCAGTTATGTCAGTGCGTAGTTGCACAGTACACATGGGGCTGATGTCCAGAGAGAAATGCCCAGACTGAGATTGCACAGTGTGTTTGGAATTCCTGAGAGGACTCTCCCAGCAGAGCTCTGTCCTACCAGCTCTGATTTCTTTTCAGGAGATCAGGGCTGATGGGGTCTGGTTTCCAGTGTATTTGGTGCCTGGCATGTTTTGCTGTTTCTTGTGAATGATACTTAAAATTTTCTCAAGTTAGGATGATACAGTAGTCCTCTAAATGGTCCTCCGGTTTTGAACATGATATATGGCATGAATTTTAAGGTAGTCTTAGAGCCAGGTAACTTTCAGTTTTCTTGTCCTCTCTCCAAATGCCTGTTTCTTCCTCAAGAGCTCCATGTATGGTGTTCTTGGAACCTGGCTTACGTGGATGTGGGTCTGCTTTCTTCTCTGCACGGTTTGTGCCTCTGTGTATTGTCATGCACTTCCCACGGTCTCAATAGCCTTTATTCTCTTGGCCTATGATTGCTGAAAGCTGATTAACACCTCTCATCAGGTAGATCAGTTATTGTTCTGTATGTGGCTCAAGCCAAGAGGCTGTAGATGTTGGATTTCTTTGATAAGGTGCTGTAGTGTCATTCTGGTATTTGAGCCAAAGCACTGAGTAATGCTTTTCCCTTCTCCCACCATGGTAGACTCCCAAATCCCAGTAGAAACAACTTAATTCTATTACTTGGCTGCTTCCTATCAGGAATTATCAGCCCTAGCAGAAGATTTGTGTTTCTTCGCTTTGTGTTTGTTAGGCTCTTGCTATCATTTGCTCCCTGTAGAGAGAAGTATAAAACTCCTCCCAGGTGACATTTGCAGAAAAAATCAATTGTTTATCTACATCCCAGCAATCAATAAGTGCAGTGATAGGTGCAACTGTCTCTATTGGAGCTGAACCTTGATTGCTAAGTAGTCAGCTCTTTTGCTAAAGCCTATTGTGCCTGAAGCTTGGCTATATCTGTGTGGCCAAAGCTTGGAGGCGGTCTCAGAGCATAAGTCCTCAGAGGAGCAGAGAGTTGCCTTTTGCTCTCCCAAGCCCTTCACTTCCTCAGGACAGTTGTGCTTATTGCTCTGTACTCATTCTCTCTGATCTCTCTGCTGTCTAATTGAGAGCTTTGTAGATGCTCGCTTACACACGTGTGGTCAGCAGCCAGGAATGCATCTGGTCTTTGGGTATTTCTACACCAAGCCACAGTTTCACAGTAAACAGGAGAACCACGGAAAAAAAATACTCAACCCAGTTCCTCACCCCAGAGGAATTCACCACCTATTTTGAAGTCTTCAGTGAAGTAGTATCTGCTTGTCCATCTTTGCCTACGGACAAGCAGATACTGCTACTTGTCCATAAATACCTGGACAAACATACTATCGATATGCTTGTATGCTTAACTAGACTCTCCTAGTCTCTCTAGGAAACTAGAGAGACTAGTCATTCCTCCCTTTTTCTGAAGTACCCCAGTGACTGTATCATTTTCCTACCCCATTCTCTGGGCAAGCATGCCATACTAGTAGATATCCGTAGTCATCTGTCATCATCTTCCTTCTGTGCTACCTCTACCCAGCTCATGCTGCTAGTGGGCACAGTGTCCCCTTTGCCTGGGACACCTGCAGGCTTTCACTGTTGCTTGAAGCTATTACTTGTTGTCTCATTAGATGAGGGACTTTTAAGATGGCCCTATTTGCACAGGGTTCCTGAGAGTGAGCTTCTCCATCTTCACCAACTTTGAGGTCTCCTAGTTACTGCCGTGTGGCCAAGATACCCCCTCACAAAAATAAGGTTAGGAGTTGGAAGAGTTAACACCAGCAGCTCACAGACACGCTGGAGAGTTACATCATGTTGCTGTGGAAACTAACTTTCTGAAACCACAGTGATATATGGTAAAGCTTTGGGTCAGCGGGTAATAAATTCTGTTTAAAAAGTGATTTTTTCCCCATCTGCTGATGTAAACATCATTAAGAGAAATGACGGCTGAGAGATGGATTTCTTTTTATATCAATTTTCAGACAAAGAAAATAATTTTTTTATAATAAAAAAGTTGCTGGAAATCAGAGAGTGCTATAAATAAAAAAATAAAGAAAAAGCACTGGTGATGGAACAGAAATTTTCCCTGGTGATTGGTTTACAGCTCTCTGTGATTTAATGGGAACTTGCAGTTGCTTGTGGGAAGCTGCAGCAAAGCCCTGGACAGGCTCCATAAGCTGATGCTTTGGAAAAAATTGTAACCTGGATCTCAAACTTCTGAGGACTTAGCTCATCACTGCCCTATGAGTACTCTGTCATCTGCATTTTCTTGTCCTGCCCATTGCCATTGAGGGGGCATGGTCCTTTCCAGACTGCTGTGCTACCGATGGGATGCTCCCTAAGCTGTGGGGGTTTTTGGGTTTGTTTTTCCACTGTTTGGGATCCAGGAGGGTGTGGATGGAGGCAGCAAAACTATGTCAGTTTGCACAAAGCAGTGTGACAGTCTCAGCTAACTACAAGTGTGCTACTGGGAATGCAGACAAAGGTGTCACCATGATTAATGGGGTAATTAATAAGCAATTAATGTTCTCTAAAGCATGGCTATACCTTTTATCCCTGCCATCCACTCAGCACTGATCCACTTTCTCTGATGACTGGGGTTCAGAGTGGCTTGGGCTGATAGACATGATGGTTCCTAATTTCCTCCCTGGTGCCACCAAGAGCACCCTATGCCACCCTGCATTGGCACATCAGGGAGTCTGCTTTGGAGGGAAGGAAATCTGGTTTGCTTTAGTTTGGGGTTTTTTTTTCACTAATTGATGCAATTTAAAATGATTCAGTGATTTGCCCTTGAAGTGAATGCTCTGAAATATCCTTCTTTGGCAGCTTCTCCATTCGCATCCCCAGACTCTCTGAAAGCTGGCCCATGTGCAGATGCCCCACCTGGCATCACAAATTCATATTTCCCTGACCTACAGCATTACTCTCAGCTCGTCCTTCTGCCTCTTTGCTCTCTCAGCTCAGACTGCATTTTTACAGCTGCCCCTGTTAGCCCAGTGTGTTCTCTCAGTTATATTAAAGCTCATCAAGGTGTTATGCTGATGCCTAGAGCTGAACAAGCAGGTATTTTCCATTTCATGGCAAAATTCTGGTGTTTAAATGTACTTTTTGTTCAAAAATGTCCTTGTGAAACCATTTAAAAAATTGTTACATATTTTAAGTCAATTTTGGCATTTAAAATCAATTGGTATATGTATCACTTCTAAGTGAAAAGTTGCTTTAGAATTAAAATCAAAGTATTATATGCCCTCATATTAAGGAAACATGATGTTTTGATTTTATCTAAACTCTCAGTTCATCATCAGGAAACAACATGTTGGTATTGGCATGCCCAGGTGAGTTGGGTTTGGTTTTTTTTGCAAGAAATCAGCACTCTCCTGATGGAAAATCCCCAAGCAATTCTGGTAAGAGCAGCCAAACCTTGCCCACATGCCATTCTTTTCACTGCTTGGCCTTAAGACTTGTGCTGTATGAGCAATCCCAAAGGCTGATAAGTAATCAGCCTAGCTACTGCATAGAGAATACCATAGCAAAATGTAATAATGCTTCAATGTTTGTGAGCTATGGGGTAGCCACAGAGGGCAACTGATAAATAATGTTGATCAGGTCAAAAGAGGCAGAAGGTACCACAACTCTGACACGGCAGAGATGGGAAATCTTGCACTTTGTCACAGACTAATGGAAACATTAGCAGGAATGAAACCTCACTGGTTATTTCTACAAAGCAGAGGAGAGGAAAACCAGATGTGTGAGATTGCAAGAAACCTCATCCCCCGAAGGCCAACACGTGTGTCATTTGAGCTTGGTGTTTCAGGATCTTAAGTGATTTAAGTTGTCTCTGTTTATGAAGACCAGGTGCTTTGCAGAGGAGCTGCCTGTGCGCTGCATCCATCTGTAGGATAGATGCTCACTCAGGAAAACACTTTTCCCAAGTGCCTGGCTGACTTTGCTGCACACTGGATGTGATCACAAGTGTGGGGATCAGGTTGACTCAGGACTATGGTGCTAGTCTTGCAAGGTATTGGAAGAACTCCTTCCTCATTGCATCTTTGTACCTCCAGGAATGGAGTTATGCTTTTGCCCCAGGAACCTCTCCTCAAACTGCCTGCACTTTTAAGTGCACTCATACTCTTGTTTCTCAGGCCCAGCCTGGCACGTGGATATTTTAAGGGCCACTTTTAGCTTGCCTATCTGCCAACACAGCTTGCCTAGTGTAACCAACCCATTCATGCCGGCATTTACTGCTCCTCCAATATTTGTGTCAACTGTGATCTCTGCTGGCAGCAACCTCACGTTTTCCCTTCCAGACTGTGGAGAAACATCTCCAGCATCCCCTTGCTGAGAGCAGAGCTTTCCCTGAACCCTGCCTGGGCTCCCTGTTCACTCCAGAGTGAGGCACTGCTCTTTGGAGGGGTCAACATTTCAAGTGTAGGTCCCCCAATTCTTTTACCTCCTTTTTGTCTGCCCAGCAGGATTACAGGATGTGTGCCAGGTAAAGTGTCTGAGCTGTGGTCTTAGCTTGCCAGCAGTGACAAAGGGGCAAATGATCTTCCTGTCAATGCAGTGCAGGCCATTGCATGCTATTGGTTTCTTTAATTTCTTTTTTTATTAACCAGAACTCCATTCACAGCGTTGCAAAACACTGCTTTAAATATTAATGCTTTCCCCACTGCTCTCCCTCTCTGTCCCCGTCTCCTCCTGTTCTTGCTGCAGGTGCCTCAGACTGACAGGCAGCTGGAGGATATTCCCACCAAATGATTAGCAGGTCAAGGACAGTGCATAAAGCACTCAGCTGTGCCCCTTTAACACAGAAGCAACTTGACTTCTATTGCCAGTGCTGAAAGCATCTACAAATGTAGATTTAGCATCAGCCTCCAGGCTTAAGATACAGCTGTTATATTTTTCTTTCTCTCCCTTTAATTTTTTTTCCCTCTCCTTTGCACTAATGTAATGCTTATTTAGGAACTGCAGCCATCTGTGTCTGCTATGGATGGCACTGTTAAATTTGCTATTGCTTTCTTTCCCCTGGTTTGATGAGACTCCCAGTGCATAGAAAATTTCCCAGGACAGCAGAGACTTTCTTTGATTGTTCTTTTGATAACCTCCAAAAGAGATCGTTCACAGTGCTCTTTCTCTGCTGGATAAAGATGGTCAGCCACAGAGCTGAGGATCCTGCCTTATGTTGAGTTAATGGGTTTATAAAGAGACAGAGTTGATGAAGTTAGAGGTGGTGGCTTTATCTGCAAATAAAGAGTGGGAAGGAGGGGAAGGGCTTTGACTGGAGCCCTTCCCATTCCTCAGAGCAGCTTGCGGTTGGTGGTGAGATGGTTCACGTGGGAATTGGGACAGTTGCAGTACTCCAGGGAATTTTTTTAGTGTTTTTCAAGTGGAATAATTCTGCCTCAACAGATGGACAGGGACCTATCCCAAGTCGGCAATCTGGCGAGCAGCATGTGCCGCGGGAGGCTGTGGCACAGCTCCGTTCCAGCCAGGCAGAGCAGGGATGGGTGTGTGGCTTTGCCATCAGGCACTTGGCTATTTTTGTCAGGCAAGGCAGAAGTTGAATTCTTTTTGTTTTGTCACCGAGTTGCTTGTAAATGGCTCGTGCTCACCCTTGTGAGGAAAGGTAAATCTTAAAAACATCCATGAAGGGAAGAAAACACTCTCTCTCATTTGGGCAATGCCCTGTAGAGAGACCTGCTCTAGACAGAGCCCCCAGTCGTACAAGTTATTTATCTTTTAATCCTCATCTCTGATTTTGTTTAGTGTTTTCTGTGTACTCTGCTCCTTTAAACTCCCTACCATGGGAATCATAGCTCCTCTTCGCACCCTAGGTACTCTACCCTGCCGACTGCCCTCTTAATGGGAAGGTTAATGGCAAATTTATCTGAAAATACTTCCACATCTTATGGAGAATCATAGGGCATGGGCATTAGGTGATGGAGGTGTTGCTTTATGGTTTATAGGTGCCAGGGAAATGGGTTGTGTCTGACCATAAACCCTTTGGCTGCATATATTTGAGTACCTTTAACTATTCCCTGTTCCCTCTCCCCTATCCATACTTCTCTCTGTCTGCAGGATGTCTATTTAAAATGACCTTGCCATCTCCCAGGATGGAACAAGGTGTTGATCAAAATGGTGATAATTGGCCCTGTTCAAACCGTGACAGTGACTGCTGCAGTCATGAGACGGTGGAGTTGGCCGAATTCCAGATGTCAGGAAAGCTGGTTTAGCTTTCTAGGATACCTGAAGGTCCCTGCATGCCTGAAGTTCACAGACTTGCTGGAAGCTCCTTGGCTGCTACCAAAGCTTTTACTGATGACTCTCCCATCCTTTGAATCCAGGCAGTCAGGAACACATGATCATGCCTTCCATGTTCAGAACCAGTCCCTGAGATGTGCTGCCAGCATCCTGCAGAGCCCACAGTGCGTTTGGCTCTCTGAGCTGGTGGTGTGGATTAGTACCTGCAATGCCACAGGCACTCACACACACACACCACTAACACGTGAGAGCCTGCAATATGGTCCTACAGCTGTCAGCATGATGAATGGATGTTATGTTATATTTCCTGCTTTATCAAATACTAATTATGTATATGATAATTCTAAGCATCATGGTTACTTTTGCCTCATTTGGTTTTCACTCTCTAGAGACGTAACAGGGTATTTCTTCCCCCTCCTCCCCTCTCATTCTTGAAATTCTGCTATAATTGCTTCTCTCTGGCTTTTGCTTAAGGTTTTCTACTCCGGATGGGTCAGTGTATTGATCCTGCACTTTGATAAGGTCAGCAGAGATCAGCCGTGACATTTCAAAGAGATTTGCTCCTCCCCTAATGGGCTGAGTCATCAAAGAGTTTTACAGGGGACAGGGCAAGGGAGAGATTGAATTTAAACTCTTGCATATGTTTATTAAGGCAGTCTGTGAGGCTTTGAATAGCAATATCACTTGAAAGACAGGAGCGTCCGATGCGTGGGTTACGAACTCTGCATATGATACTGACCACCACAGCAAAACTTCACTGAACCTCCATGTCTGTGACCCACATCACAGCAGGTGCTGTCCAGGTAACTGGGTGAGGTGGCACTAACTGATCCCAAAAGGGTGCAGCAAAAGGCAACCCCCGCACCCCACTTTTGGCACATCTGTAAATCCTGGACTGTACCTCCAGCGAGGTGTCTCCAGCTACAGTTAATCTCTGATCACTCAGAGGAAGGAGAGGAAAAAAACCCAAACCAAACATACAGAAATAGCGAGCAACATCTGTCTGGCCAAATGAGCCTGGAGGAGGAAAATAAATAAATGAATTCCTTCCTTACATCTGCAGGCAACCAGCTGATGTCTTGGGGAATGAGATTGGACTGCAGCTACTGGCTTAATGAGGAGCTCCAAGGCTGAGCAGCAGATTATGCAGAATTTCCTGTTCTTGTCATGGTTTGAGGGGAGAAGGAAGGGAGCAGGGGCACGGAGGTATGTCCTGCACCATCCAGCCCTGCTCCCTCTGAGCCTGTGGTTTGGACTTTCCTCCTCCAAGGAGCTGGATTAAAGCCTAGCTGTTCAAAAGTTATCAGCTGCTAGGCTAACGATGTCAAATGAAGAGGATCCACACCCTTGTGAGGTCCTCCAGTGTTTGGTTTCCCTCCCTGCTGGGAAATTGCACTGTATTTTGGGATTTATCTGACCTGAACTTCCAGGCATTGAATCTTGCCATGTCATTGTCAAAGGCCTAGGAAGTCCCCTGCAACCCAGGATATTTCCATGTTTGAGATGTCCAGACATCTTATGATCTCTTAGGCAACTCTTTGACAAACTAAATGGGCTGAGTTATGAGTTTTTCCAGCTCTCAGCCATGTGTTTGGCCTCCATTTGAATGCTCTCCATTTGAATGGTGTCTCCCCTCCCTGCATGGATGCCAGGGGCTGAGGGAAGAGAAGGCTGGTTGCTCATGGTTGAATATTTAGCAGCTTTTTTGTCACCTCCATGTCCTGCTTGGTCAGTCCCAGAGGCAGTACCTTAGGAAGGTCGAGCAGCTGGTGCTGAGCTCAAACTGACAGCATCCTGTGTTAACTTCACGTGGTCCATGCTTGCCCCACAGCTCTCTTGGAAGGGAACATGTTGATTTCCCCTGTCTCTGAGTGGCTCATGAAGTTGCTGAAGAAGAGAGAGTTGTATTTTCTCCCTAAGACATCCCTGCATCTCCTGGAAAAGCTCTCTAAATGGAGAGCTATGGAATGCTCTGCAGAAGAGCTAAACTTCTATTTAAAATATTGAAGGTTTTGTTGTTTTTTGTTTTGATATGGAGTCATGTAAATGTGCGTAAAAGAGGGGCAAAGTGTGGGGTAACAGAGGGAGCAAATGCAAAGGGACATGGAAAACACAGTTTCTATCCCTGCTTGGATTAATATTCAGTTACTCTATGGAAAGCATTTTTAGACCTCGCTGCAGTCAGTGCTTTCTGAGGTAATCCTCCGTATTGTAAGTAGATGCAATTTGCATTCCTGGTTCCCAGAGGCGTTATCTTGCATTTGGTTGCATCAGAAGACATTTTTCCACAGTAATGTACCTAGGCAATGTAGATCAGGAGTGAGCAGCTTGTGGTGAAGGGACTGTGTATGACTGAACAAAACAGCCTGCGTGTTATGTTACCCGCTTCAACCATGTATGAATGTTAATCCTCTTGAATCCATGGATCAAGGGGCCCTCGATCAGAGGTAGACTTTGTTGACACCTGATAGGATAGGGTGACAAAAATGTATTTAGTGGCTCTGTAATGGGCCATGAATCCTGCCCCCTGTATCTGATCTTGTTTAGCCTATTCTGTTGCCTACCCTGTTCTCATCATTACTTATTGCATGACCTCTCTTTCTGCTGTCTATAAATGTATCCAGCAAAGAGTACCTCTCCAGAAAATGGTGGATAAAATGCCAAATGATATGAACAGGGAGCAGAGCACTGGCATTGATTTAAACTGCCTGGAAGTACCTGTCAATCCCAGAGAAAAAGCTTTTTGTTGGTGTTTTTGGACTAAGAAGTGAGGTCATAAAGTTTTCAGGATATTCCAGGCAATGACAGAACAGTTCCATCAGGCTCTCTTATCAGATTCTCTTTGTCTTGTTTATCTTTCCCTTCTCTTCTCCATCAGGGCAGGAAATGCTTTCTCTAAAGGGTTGGTTATGCCTTGCTAGAATAGGCAGCTGCAGCCTTTAGCAGAGTAAGCAAACATGAGACTATGAGGTAACATAAAAATTCAGCTGCTTAATGAAACATCTGGCCTCTGGGTCCTCCCCAGATCCAGTCCTGCACACCCTCATGCCTTGAGGCTCACCATCAGACTCCCCAGGATGGGAAAGACATGTTTCTTGCCTGTCTTTGTACACAGATTGCTTTTCCATGGAGGATTTCCAAGGTACCAGTCTCTGAAATGCTCCTGGCTGCTGCTTGTGGAAGCACCAGGTAGACATCTGTCAACTTGAGCCCACAGAAGGAGGCTAAGGATAGGTCACTTATTAAAAAGTCACTTTAACTAACTTTTTCTCACCTAGGTCTGAGTTATCTCTAGGAACAGAATAGCTTTTGGAATTCTGGCTGTGGTCCCAGCTCTAGCCCTGCAAATGCTGTGTAACTCAGTAAAGGTAGAGAAGTTTGAGAGAGCAGAATCAAGCAGAAGGTCTTCTGCAAGCTGGGGTGTCACCGAACCATTCAGGTGGATTAGATTTTGTGCCATACTCAGGTTAATGCTTTGCAAATCCTATTTCCAGACAAGAAGTGCTAGCTCCAGTAATGTCTAAATAAGTTTACAGACTGGGGATGAGGTCCTTAGGCCTTGGAGTGAATGGAGCAGGACACTCGAGTCCTCAGAAGTGACTGAGATATACAGCTGTCTTGTTTCTGTGTCTGTCTGGGGTATTGTGTGAGTTGGGCACTCACAGGGCTCCCATGGTTAAGAGTCAGGTACCGTGGTATTGCCAAGCTGAAAGGTGTTACATGGGCTGTGATGGCACTAAGTCCCCTTGAGGACCTTCTTGCATGCTACTGGATGCTGTGGTGTTGTACAAGCTGCATTGGTGGTGGAGCTGCAGTGAACTGCAGGGTGCAGGATGGGGCTTGAAAAGTCTTGGGAAGCTGTTTTGCCAAGTGTGGCTTTGGGTTCAGAGTTAATGGGGCTGTTGATGTCTCCCTGCCAAAAAGTGTCCGTGGGCAGGCAGCTGAGATCATCTTCTTTTCTCTTCCTTTTCTTTCATTCTACTACTGCTCTTGTTAAGCCCTCTTCACTGCACTCACCGTAATGGTCCCTCTCTCGGTTTATGTCCTTCAAACTCTTCCTTTTAAACACTTAGTCATCACTTAGCTGAACTACTATATACAAATATAGCTCTTTTGATCTTCCTACGTAAATCAATACCTCCTGCCCTTTAATCTTTGTAGGGGCTTTCTTTCAGACCTCTTCAATTTACTGTGTTTGAAAGTGTTGTCTTTTGGGCCTGATTCTCCACAATTTCATATTTCCCAAAGCCCCAACACCTGCCCACGGGCAGGAATACGTGGTGGATCCTTGCCACCTCCATTTATCTTCAATGGTACAAAATGTTACATATAGAGCATCTCTTGTCCCCTTGGACTGGTGTGGCCCTTCACAAGCAGCCTCATACTGTGTCTGGAAGTGAACTGTGATGTAGCCCAAGCTCATGTTCCCAAGACAGATCTTACAGGACACTGTAACTAAGGCAAAAAGCCAGCCTTGGGGCTGCTGTGGTGAAGGGCACTTCCACCTGGGTTATGGAAAGGAATTTCTGCAGAAGTTGGTAGCTGTAGAGATGATTCCTGTGTTCTCTGCAACCATACAACAAATACGTGACACAGGTACAAGCAAGACCAAGAGAGGTGAAATGAGCTGCAAGTAGCAGCTATTTGTCCCTTCAGAGTGGGTGATGTAGACATCCCTTCCAGAGCGAGGCAGCTAACCCTCCATGGCTGCTGCTGCAGCATCTTCATCCATGGCTGGTGGGGGTTAGATTGCAGGCTCATCAGGAAGCTGGAGCTCAGACACCCGCCCAAGGCACACATGGGGTGAGAGGCACTTGTCATTGCTGCAGCAGGGGAGGATTGCCTCTTGTCAGCTGCTTGGCTGGAGCCACAGGAGCACCAGGAGTGTCTTGCTGATGTACAGTGTGGGAGGTAATCTTGTGCCCTGATTTAATGCAGGAGTCAGACGCCGAGCCCAGCTCACACTTTATCCCAAGTGTTTAGCCTGTTGGTTATGTTACCTTTGGTAAATAAAACTGTCACTGAAATGGTCTTGAGCATGTGACCGTGGCTTTAGGGCAAGAATTAAGGCTCTCTGTAGGGCTTCAAGAGACCATTGCACAATTCCTCCCCCTCTCCTTGCCCTGACTGTTACCTCCAGTTACCCTGGGACTATTCCACCCTTGGATTGGGAACACTGGAAAAGTCATTTAAAGCCATTACAGTAAAAAGTCTTCACCCCTCCCTTTCAAGCGAAAGGTTTATAATAGCAATAAACCCCTTATTTTAGCATCTCGTTATGGGTCAAATAAAAGCTTGTCAGAGCATGAGACAGAGAATCACACCACTCTGCTTATTCCCACTGGATAAATATAGCAGTGCTGCCATGGGCCATATAGCTTAATTAGTCACTATTCTCTGCTGTTCTTAAAAGGAAAAAACTCAAAACCCAAGTAAAAACCTTTGCAAAGCCTAGGTGGGCTGTCCATGTCATATTTCCTGTGTTCTTAGAGGTGTTAATGAATTCATTAATCACTTAATGGCAAGGAGAGTCTTTAGGGACCAGCATCGTAATTTACTGCTCCCAGGAGGCAGACACTCTGTCACTGATCTAAAGTTTCAGCTCCACTAATTTGTGCCAGCACAGCCACTGAGCTTCTTTCTGCCTGCACTCCTCCCAGCATCACAGCTACGAGGAGCATGGCAGCAGCATACCAGAGTGACGGAACCATGCATTTGCTGGGTGAAATCTTGCAATGAATAATGTTCTGGCTCTGAAGTGTTCAGAGGGCTGAGCAGGGCAAAGGAAACATCTCCCACTCTCATGGTTGTGTTGCTTTCATATTTTCTTTCCACTGGGACAAGCTTCCTGGAAAAACTACCGCAAAAGCTCCTCCTTGCTATAGGCTTGGGAGCACACCATGAGCCTCAGAGTTTTCTTGTTCAGTTATAGGAAATCTAAGCTATGGCAGTGTGGCTGTATAATTTGGCCTGGGACTGCAGGCTATGCCGTGAAACGAGTCTGTGAATCTTTTCTAATTGAAGAACGTCAGGGTGATGTATTTTGACTGAAACTGTCAGTTAAGATGTGAATTTGAATGTTTGCATTTCTGTTCCGCAGAAAATGTTGATTATTTCAGTCTCTCGCCCTTGTTGCAGGAGAGTGGCTGATGCCAAAGTTTCCTACAAAATGGCTCTTTTGGCTAATCACACGGCAATTCAGGGAGAGGAGGACATGAACAGAGCCCTCCTCTCTGCTAATTCCCTTCCACCAGCCTGTCATCACTTCACAATTTCACCTTTTTAAAGGTTTTTTTCTCCCTGCTTTTCTGTTCTCTTGTTTAACTTCTGCTCTGATTTCTCTTTCCGTCTTTCCTCTCAGTCTGTTAGTTTCCCAGATTGGAGCCAAGGGAAGTGAAGTGCGTAAGGCTAGGGGTAGCAGGGTGGGCAGAGCTGTATGCTCTCTGTGGCTGTCCATATGCAGACATTTGCTCCCCGTGCCTGGTACCTTCTTGGGATTCATTCCCAGCAGTCATGTTCTTTGCTCAACAGTTACTGCAGGGATGTGTTCCGATGAAAGGCGGGACAGAAGCTACATGTTGGACTGAGAGGAGAAAGAAGGGAGAGAAAGCAGAAATACAAAACCACTTCATCATAGCAAATATAAAGGGAGGCAATTTCAATAAATGCCAGATGGTCAAAATTAACCAGAGACATGTAGAGCCCTACATGTCCAACTGTTTACTTTGGCAGGGAGCTTCCAGCTTTTTAAATGAGAGCTTTCCAGGTCCCTCTTCTTCTCCTGTGCTTTCTTCATCCACTTCGTTCATCCTCTGGACCCCTCTTCTTACTCCACCCTTCTTCTTCTCCCTTTGGTCTCTTTCCTGGTCTCTCATCTCCTGCTGCTGCCTATAGTTCACATTGCACCTCAAATACTGCCTTATATAGAATCACAGGATGGTTTGGGTTGGAAGGGACCTTAAAGCTCATACAGTTCTAACCCCCTGCCGTCAGCTGGGACACCTTCCACTAGACCAGGTTGCTCCAAGCCCTGTCCAACTTGGCTTTGAACACTTCCAGGAATGGAACAGCCATGGCCTCTGTGGGCAACCTGTGCCAGTGTCTCACCACCCTCATGGTAAAACAATTTCTTACTAATATCTAATCTAAACCTCCCCTCATCAGTTTAAAGCCATTCCCCCCTGTTCTGTCACTACAGGCCTTTGTAAAAAGTCCCTCTGAAGAACGTAAGAGCAAAGGTTAACTCGTGCATGGAAACTAGTTTCCTTCCACCACAAAGAGATGTCCATGTTCAGGCTTGTTGAACATGGGCTCTTACTTCATGGCCAGGCAGAGGGCATGCCTCCTGCTGGGGTATTGGGATGGTATCTTCATGGGGCAGAAACATTAGAGTATCCCAACTCTGGGGTTGTTCTTCCCATGGGCATTAGCCTTTTCCTCCCCTCCCTGGGGGCTTGGGTCAGTCTCTATTTTTCTGTTTTGACTGGAAAGCCAGCAGGATGCCTTGCAAACAGAGGGCCCAGCACGCCCCGCTTATGCCAGCAAAGTGAGGGGGACCTGGCGTTGTTCAGTCTGAGCACCACCACATGACGTGTTGTTCCAGACAATGCAATCAGGAGGGTCCTTGTACACCACAGGCAGAGAGATCCAGCTAACGACGGGCTCTTTTGTGTGCGCGTGTGCTCTCTACATTCGAAACATTTATTATTCTAAATTGCCTTCTGCACATTTTACAATAATTACGACTAGTGTTTGCCTTGTTATCTCCACAGTTACTAACCAGAATGTCATCATTATTCCAGTCATTAGCAAAATGGATGTTGTTGTCCAGAGCTGCTGGCCGTGGGACTGCTTTCAGGAGGAGGCTCATGATCTCCAACCTTGCTTGTTCCATCTTTCTTACAGGGAGATATTGTTGTTCACAGTATGGTTGAGCCTAAGGGGGTGAAGGAAGAAAGGAGATTACATGGACAAGAATTGGTTTGAGGGAGTGCTGGTGGGTGTCAAGTTTAGCAGCAGTAAGCTCAGGGAAGCTGCTAATTGCAACATCAATAGAAAGTAGAGGAAAAGCAACCATTTTCCCATGCTCCTTCTGTGTTTGGTGTGTCTTAGGTCTGTTCCTGGCAGTAGTGTCTGATACATCTCCCTTTAAATCCGTGTTTCTTGGACATGAAAAGATGCTTTTGCTCTGACAATGGAGATACACCGATGAAGGGGAAAAAGATGGAATTCAGCTGACAGCACTCAACTGCTGTAAGGTGAGTCTGGCAGTCTCATTCCCTGCATTGTGGCACCCATCTCATTAGCGATTGGAAGCGCTAGCAGAGATTGTGGACCCACTGGGTCTCCCTTGATAAACCCTTGATAGACGGTTGGGTAGGTTATGGCTTTCAATAGGAGTATTTTTTCCTGTGGCCTGTCTCTCAAAATTTGACAACCCTGAAACATACAGAAATTCATTTAGATTTCTCTCATTTAAGGGGGAGAAATATAGGAAAGAAATTGTACCTCAAAAAAACCCCTGTTTTGCCTTGATACCTTCTGTTTCATGTCCTAATGAAAATGTTGAACTTCGTACTTCAATTCTTGCACTCATTTTTCTGGAAATCTCACCAAGCTGTCTATAGACGCTTGGTGACCAAATGACCAAAGGTTCATTCAAACCCGAATGATTGCTTTTCTCATTTTAGCAGAAAAGGAAATAAAAATATTTATTAATTTTTCTTCAGGTTTGAAATCTTAGGGGAACTAGAACTGTTAAGTATCTATCTCACTGTGAATCTCCAGGGAAGGTCTTATTGGCTTGGAGTGTAAAGACAATATGCACAAACACAGAGGCAAGTAACAAACAAGGTTTGTTTGGTTTTTTTTTTCTCCAAAATATTGATGTCTTGCACCACAGTGCAAAAATCAGCACATTCTCCCATGGTTCATTCTCACAAGTCTTGGTTTCGCAGTGTTTAAAACGGGCTCACATCTTTGCAGGACAACCATGTCCTCAGCACATTTTAACTACAGAATCACATTGGTTGTCCTTGTTTTTATAGGAAGCTAGGGAAAAATTATTTATGGATGTATTTTCCTCCTTTCTAAATGCAAATTATTAATTCAAGGGAAGTTGTGTGATTGTTTCCTGATATTAGGTATTTTTTGGTGTGCTCACATCCGAATGTAAGCAAGCAGGCCTTTTTCCATTACACTTTGGAAAGCAAAATAAATTTCAGTGGGACTGTATTTGTTGAATACCAATTAAAGTAACTAAACAGAATTTAGAGTTTACATGGGAAATAAGGTATAAAATGTGACCTACTATGTTAAACTATTTCCTGTATCTTAGAAGACTATCGCTAGATTAAATTATAAGTATGATAAAATACAACTCATAACACAAATGATAGAATAATGTAAAAGGATTTGTGTTCTACCAAACCTGGAATACAGCAGAAGTAGTAACATCCACATGTAATGAATGACCCAAATCTGCTACAAAAGAAGTCATCCATGTGTATATCAACTTACCTCATTGTGTGATATTTAAAGGGTGTCCTTCAAGTCCTGATTAAAGCCGAAAGAAAAGGCGATCTGTGATTTCTGTAGAAGTCAGCTTGCCCCTGGAGATGATGCTACAGAGACAAAATTAGGACAGTTTGGGTGATCCCATAGGCTAGATTCACAAAGGTGCCTAATTCTTCTGGTTTATGACATTAGGAGGAGGAGATGTTGTTCTTCAAGAGCTGTGGTTCCCATCAAGAAAATCTGTCCTGCCCTGTTTCACCTCTCCACCTTTCAATATGGGAAACCTCAGGTGGGTTACCATAGCTTGATTTCAGTATGCTATTGATACACAGCCCTGTGCTAATAACTCATATGACCCCAATCCCACAGATACCATGCCCATGGTGCCTAGATATCAGGCATCGTTTGGTGGCTGAAACTCGGGTTAAGATTGTGACAATGTTGGGAGGTGGGGAAAAGAAGGAAACTGTGAATTACATCTGCAGCTTTGAAGAAGGGCAAAGTGGATTGTGGGCTACACCAGAGAAAGGAAAATTGGTTGGAGTGAAGGCAGCAAACTGGAGTTTTGTGGCCAAAACTGTGGCTTTTCATGTGGGTGTAAGCAGCCTTTTCTTCTGAGAAAGACCTTGCTATTGCCCTGACTTTTCTATATTGGTTTTGGGCCGTTTTAGTTGACTGGTACCTGGAGGTCACTTGAGAAGAGGACCTTGAGCAGTATGCTTACAGAAGGACAGCTTGTAATGCTGCATCTCTGTGTTGACTTTAAACTATTCAGCTCTCTGTATTTACCTTGTCTATCTTTAATCTCCCACCACAGTGCAGGGTTTAGAGTGAGTCTGGATGCTAGTGAAGAGCAGACAGGGAGCAGTGCTTGAACATTTACTCTGAAAGAATAAGGAGTCACTGGTGGCCAGTTTATCATCATCTTAATGCGGTCAGCTGTTGCTGGGGGAAGTGTGCAAAGCTTCAGCCTTCTCAAAAAGTCCTTTACTGCTTGGCTGTTGCAAAAGAGGGCAACGGTTTGAGCTATGGTAGGCTTGGGGCTTCTACAAGATGAGCTGAAATGCTCTAATAGTGCATTTCAGTCTTCAGAAAGCTCTAATTGATCTTTGATGCAATAAGCTTAACTCCTGCATCTGATAAATCTATCTATAAATCTGATAACATAGCTTGGTTGATAACCTCAAGTGCTTGAAAGGAGACAAGACTACCATTTGTTGGCAGCGTTTGTCTGTACTAAAGACTCTTCTCCACTGCTGTCCTGCACTTCCTCTGGTGTGCGGTGTGTGGCCTGTGGCCCGTGAACTTCTGAGCGGGCCCTTTGAAGGAGGTTAGACTTGGTGACTTCAGTGTCCTGTGCCAACCCAAGATCCTACTGGTCCCGTTAAAGCACTGGTAGTAGCATTGCAGTGACCAGAAACCCAGGTCCCATTATACTCGACTTTCTGTCCACTTCTGGTCAGAGACACTGCTTAGGAATAATTAATTCAACAAGACAAAGAAAGGAAGAGAAGCAGAGGGATTAAAACTAGGCCTGGGTAGCTGGGAGTTGCTGTTGCTCCTGTTTATGCTGAGTCTCTCCATGGGGAATGTTCTTCAGTTTGTCTCAGCATGCCGAGAGTCCTTCAAGTGAGAGGCTGCGGTTTACAGAGTCAACAGATTTAAGCAGGCTACGAATATTAATTATTAATTACTCTTGGAGAGTGCTATACATTAGATTGGTGAAGTAGTTAACAGCTCTGCCTCCTCCTCCCTGCAGACACGCTCTTGCTGTCAGATTTCTCTCCCTGACTAAGACCCCAGTGCTAGAATTAGGCCAGAAACTATTTTCCAGTTGAGTGGCTTTTAATGGGCTCTCCAGATTTGCTCTTTGCGTTCTCTGAGTGACTAGATATGTGGAGAGGAGAGACAGCGGGATTGATTCATACTGTAAGAAGTATTAGGGTTTTAACTAAGTGGGGCTTGGTGCTGCTCGAGGCTGAATCTCACGCTCCAGACGTGCCCACTAATTACCCACAACATAGGGCAGAGCTTTGCTCTGGAGAAGCCCATTTGTTGGACTCCTGAGGGAAGCTGTGGTTTTGATGAAAGGCACAGTTGTGGTCTTTTTGGGTCTTCTCTTGTAAAGAGACCATCTTACCAGGTGCTCAGCATGTTTGTTGGGGTCCCTTGTCCACCTCAACTGGGCAGAATAAATGAAGTGGTGGTTTGTGTAATGAGGTTTGGAGACAGCGTGTCCCAGATGTTAAGGAGGTATTTGAGTGTTTCTCACAGCTTTTAAAGCCATTAAGGTACTGATGATATTGGGAGGGGCCTTCTGCTGAGCTAAGCCAGTCTGAGCTGGTGGTGTCTTACAGCAGTGGATGCGAAAAGACACTCCAAAATTGGAAGCAAACCAACAGCAAGCTTCGAGTCCTCCCTGGTTGCTTCATTGAATGCTCCATAGATGGATGAAGAGTTCAGCCCTGCTTCTCCATTCTCCCTTCCTTTACCCACACTTCAGTCACCCATCTGAGAGCGGTGGCCTGGTCATGGAGTTGGGTCCTGAGCAAAACTCTGCAGGTGGGAGCCCAAGCAAAGGATGAGCCATGAGTCTCTGGGGAGATGAAGCTTCCCATTGACTCCAGCTTTTGAACTGTTTGGGTTCCTCTACCCCCTGGGATGAGTCCCTGGCATGGCAATTTCGGATGAAGCACAGTCCTAATTACAGGGATCACTCAAGCAGCAACAGAAAGGGCAGTGAAGTAAAGGCTTGGGAGCTCCTTCTGCAAGAGGAAGGACTATTGTGATCTGTTAACAGCTGACTTGTTTCCAAACACCTAGCACGCTTTGTTCGTGTGCTGTATTCAATAGCCTGCAGAATTTAATTCCTCTGGGAGAAAACCCAAACCGGAGCAGCCTCCCCACCCCCAGAGTGCGGCAGTGTTGTAATTGGGCTGTGACAAAGCTGAATGTCTCCTGTTCGGGGAGGGGTTGTTGTTTGTAATTCCGCATCGTAAGAGCGAGGCAGTGCAATCCTCAGTCTTAGGCAGACAGTTTGGCAGGGAAAGTCACAGCTGGGTGATTCCAGCTCCCCCAAGCCGGGGATTTTAGAGTGAAAATGCTGACAGATCTGCAGCAATAACGGGCAGGACTCTCATAATTTATTTTTAATGCCATGCTGTCTTTAACTGTGCAATTTCCTCCAGGGTGTTTGCTTTGAGATTGCGAGATAATTACATCTCAGAAACCAGGCTAATTACAGTTAACAGCCTGAAAAAGTGAAGGCCCCCATTTCCCCCTTTCCCCTCCCCCGCCCCGCCCAGGTTTTTCCACCAGCTTTCCTTGTGACTGCCCCTTCACATCGTGACAGAATCGGTAAGGAAGTCAGTTTGGCGAGGTGCTGGGACGTTCCCTTCCGTCCTTGCCCCATGGAGGTGACGCCCCATTGATTTGTGTTGGGTGGGGACATGGCAACTCCTGCCAGCAGTTTGATGGGGAACTCGATAGTGGGAAGGTTGTCACTGGTGTGATGGGGAGAAGTCAACACTTGTGGGGAGGACCAGGGGAGGTTGGTGTCATGGTCAGTGTATCAGTGCCCTCTGTTGGGTAGACCAGCCTGCTTAGCCATGTGCATGTTGCTCTGTTGAAGAAGGATGCTTCCTTCAAGCAAGTGGAAGAAAATACTGAATTTTCCAAGCCTCACTATACATGAGCTAGGTCCAGCATTGTGCATGCATGCAGTTAGCTGGGGAGCATGTTTTCTGCCTTTCAGTTTTCATACAGTTTCATACATTGCCCATCCATTCCTTTTATCACCTTCAATTATGCAATTAGATGCAGGGCATGAAGTGTGTGTTGGAAAGCCTTGGGCTGGGATTGAGGTTGGGATCTTATCACCAGGCCTGCTACAGCCTTCCTCTGTCCTGCACTGAAAGATACTTCCCCCCTCCTCCTGCCCCTGTGCTATTTTCTGTCCATCTAACACAGGCATTTATTTTAGTGGTGGTGGGGTTGCAAGTGTGGTGAACTATGTTTTTTATAGGACACTTAATACCTTTAGTAGTCCAAATGGGAGGAAAAAAAACCCAACAAAAAAAGTCCAACCCAAATCTCACAAATGTGTCGGCTTGGAGTCTCATGAGACAAGAGCAGCGTTTGCATCCAAGATGTGTCCTTGTCTCTGTCTCTATCAGCTGGTCTAATAAAAGCTCCTAATGTTTCCTACAGGCCTTGTTGCCTTAATTTATGAGTTTGGTCAGGGACCAGGAGCCCACTCGGCTGTCAGAAACACGAAAGGGTGGGAGGAAAGTTAATTTTAATGGGAGCACAGTGTGGCAGAACAGTCAGAGCTCCCTACGAAAGAGGCATGTGCTTTCCCCAGGAGCCCAGGGGTGGCAGGTTGTGGTCAAGGTCCTCATGGTGTTTCAGCAGTCCTTGCTCAGGCTGGAGTGACCACAGTACAGCTCCAGCACATTAACTGCAGTGCTCAATGCAGCCCATGTTCCGTTGGAGATAATTCTGAAATTTTAAAATGCTCATTCTGCCTTGAATGTCGCCTTGCTCTATCACAATGTGGTTGCCAGGTTCTGTAGAGAATGACAGCAAAGAGCTTCAAAGCAATGCAAAACCCCCTCCCATTCTCCAGCAGCCTCAGATGCTGTCTGGCAGCATATGCATATGGTTGTTTTTTCGTGTTTTCACATGATCTGGAAGGTTTGCCCCTAATTCTTGCAATCTTAAAAAAGAATTAGTTTTCTCTTCTGGGATTCCAGATCAAGGATTAATTGAATGATCTATATTTTCCTTTTTCTTTCACAGTGTTTGTTTTTAATGATTAAGGTGATAGTTATAAAATGTTACAAGTTCTGGTAGAAATGTGATCCCAGGGAACTTTTTTATGCTGAGCAAAATACCGGCGAGGTTGATTTAGAAAAGCTGGTTGAGTTGCTGCGTCTTCAAAGATAATCTTGGTTCTGCATGAAGGACCAGATTTTTGAGAAGTATTTAGGCCTAACTGAAATCAGATGCTTAAGCACCTTCAAAATAAGAGAAGCTTCTGTCTGTAGGGAGTGATAATACTGTGTGTTAAGTCAGCCAGCGTGTGAGACCTTACTTTTTTGGCTGGGTAATCTTTTGAGGCGGATTGTTTCCTCTGGCAAACCACTGAGCTTGCACGAAGCGATTATTTTATGAATAATGCCTTTTCTCTACTGGAAACAGCCTGTTTCCCTGGAGGTCACTGGGGCTTGCAAGGGTTGAAGCTTGGCTGGTGACAGCTCCGTGGGGTGCTTGGTGTGGCGGTATTTTGGTACGACTTGGTATGGGGCCCGTGACTTTGCGTGGAGACAGAGCTTTGTGGGGTTGCTTCGGCTCATTTTGCTTTTCTCTCCTTCTGCTTAGTGTTTGCTGATCTACGAAGCATTTACTCCTGGCAATTATTCTGATGAGGCAGGGGGTTATTTGAAAGCTGAGAATGGAGGTTTCTGGGGAAATGTCTTCAAAGGATGATCTTCCAACAGAGGCTGTAATTGTTTAATGATTTTCTATATGGATTTCTGTGTGGGCTGCTGTGGGACAACCAGAGCTGTTTTGTCAGCAGAGAGCTTCTGCTCGTGCTTCGTCCTCTCTTCCCCTGACACTCGCTGGCTGGTCAGCTGATTTCTGGGTATTATCGTAGGCTTTTGGTATACATTTCCCTTGGTTTTTACTGCTCTAAGTCAGATCCAGACCTCAAACTTGTCTCTTTTTTTCCAACGAAAGCAGTTGACTGTGCACAAATGTGTGGTCTCTCACTTTGCCTCTCTAGCATCCTCAGTCTGCAGGGCAGTAATGTTGCTTTAACAACCAAAACAGGGTGGGGGCAGGACCTCCGAGCCATCAAGTCCTGCTTTCTGCTGGTGAAGCCTCTTGTCCCTCTCCTAGCCTGAAAACCCCCTTCATCTTGCATTGGCTTTTCCCTGAATTGTTTGGACAGTGAGAAGCCTTATTCTAGTTTCTCACCTAAATTTATTCATGAGTGATTTGTGACCTTTTGCTGATGTTGTCCTTTCACCTTAAATAGCACTTTCTCTTCTTTCATGTTAAACCTCCTGATACATAGAGAGAGAACAATTTTACCACCTCTCCACCTTCATTTTCTTAGACTAACAAGTCAGGCTTTCCTAGCAGCTGACTCTTGTAAAAGACCGTCTTTGCTCTGATGGTCTGCATAGCCTTCCTCTGAGCCACTTCCAGCCTAAACTCACCATCCTTGACCCCAATTTTGAGTTACAAGGATGGCAGTGCTTCACATGTGGTCTTGTCAGTCTCTGTACAGTGACCCTTTGCACACCTGAAGCACATGCAGATGCTTAAGAAGCTCCAATATTTATATAGGGCTTCTACAACATGCAAGACCACTGTGTTTGAGGAATGGGATTTTAAAACATTTAAAACCCTTTATCTAGGAAATTCCTATTGACTGTGAAGGTGTGTGTCCAGGGCTTAATAAGTCTTGTTGCTCAGTGCCAGAAGTGGTGAATTCCTCTTGACATGATAAATCACATGCCAAAGGCATTCATATGTCTGATGGAGAGCTGAGAGGAGCAGGCTCAAGCAGGCAGTGACAGTGCGGAGTCAGGGGTAGGTCTTCTCTTCCTGCCCCCTTGGCTTTGCTCAAGGAGTAAAGAGCAGAAAAATATTGTTATTTTTTTGTGTGTGTGTGAAGAGAGTGAAGAAACAATGCAAAATTGTACCCTTGTCTCTCTGATGGATGGAGGCAGAGCTTATGCAAGCCTGAGAAGGACTCCAGAGGCCGGATTCTGAGCAGGCAGAGAAATTTTGGACACAACCAGTGCTGTGGTCTTCATCTAAGCTGTTTTGAGCCCTTTTACACAGGTGGGAATGCAGGGAGTAGGCAATCAGGAGAGGTGCGGGAGGATGCTCCTTTCCACGGAGGCACGTGGTGTTGGGAACAGTGGTTGAGTCCCAAGGCTGGCTGGAGATCAACCAGAGATCCTGTCTGATGGAAACAGAATCCTTCTGTTTCCTGATCTGAGCCCCATAACACAAAGCAGATGTAAAGGTCTAGTCAAGATCAGGAAATCTTTTGTGTGCGAGGTGGAGGCAAACGGCAATGCTGCGTGCTGCCTGCCTGAGGAACCCATGCAGAGGGAAAATTAGGTACCTCTGGGCTGGAGAGGCCAGGCTCTGAAGGGGGAAGGGGCACCATGCCTGCTCTAAAGTATAACCTGACTTTCTTGAGTGGTTCTGAGCTAAAGAATCCCTGTGGCACGACCTACATCTTCTGCAGGGTTAGGGAGTATGCTGTGCCTGATTGTGCCTTGCCTCCATCATCTCCAGCTCTGCGCTGCGGAGGTCCCTTCTGTGAGCAGCTGCCTCCCGCATCGCAGCACTGCAAGTTGCTAAACAAAGCAAGGGAAAATCAGGCACAAGCTGTGCAATTTGCAGATGATCTGTGTACCTGCTAGTTCGTAACAGATGTTTTCCTTTGCGTGACCATTTGTGAGTTTCCTTCTTGTCACAGTTTGTAGTAGCTGTAGTGCTTGGGAGTGAGTGATATCTTACACCTGCACAGAGCAGTGATCCTGCCTATAAACTTGCTTTGCAATTCCAGAAATCTCCCATTGCACGGAATTTTATATGAAGTGCAAACAATGGCAAAATAAGACTGCATAATATTTTTGACACAGGCTTTGGGATAAAAAAATGAGAGGAACTGCAGGAACTGGATGGGATCCATGCAATTTCATATCATCTTTGAGGGGTCGTCAGAAGCAGGTATGGCAAAGGGAGGTGCAACAGAAGGCAAACCTGCCCTGTGTTAGATCTGCTCATCACCTCCAATAGCTGGAGATTGCCTGCAATATTAATATCACTTTCAGCAAAGATGTTGGTATTTAGCTGTTGTAACTCTGGCTATTCTTGTTATCCATGTACATGCCTGCTTCCTCTCTGAAATGTCACAAATTCTTGGCTACGACAACTTCCCATGGAATTTAGCTCCATAGTTTAATTACGCATTGTGCAAACCCCGTGTTTCCTTCTGCAGGCCTCTGCCAGGGTGGTGTCAGCAGCACAGAAATGCTGGTTCAGTTATTATAGGGTTGCTTCTGAATGGCAAAACGTCAGCATGCCATAACTAGTGCAGACTCAGGTTGTGCTTGGCTTTTCAGACAGGCCTCTGAGGGATAAAAGGACTGCAGTTCCTCACCTCCAGGGCAGGTTGGCAGGTGTATGGGAATGTGATACCTTCCTTTGGGTTACCCACAAAGGGAAAGGGGAGTCTGTCTCAGAAAGGCTGTTGATTTTTCCTGATTCCTTGCAAGCTCTACCAGTGGACTGCCAGACTGGGATTTTGGGTAAATGTGCAGCAAAAAGTGCAATGAGCCAAGGAGAGTCTCGTGCTGAAGAGATGAATTTTGCAGAGAGTTTTTTAGCTGGGATGTGGCAGTCTCCAGGATAACTAAAGCCTTTTGGTAGCATAGTTCAGGGATAACTGTACTTCTGTGATGGGAGAAAGACGCTCTGTTTGGGAAGTCAGTGCTTGTCCTGTTGTTGCACAGTGTAGTGACACTCCCAGAAACGCCTTTCTTGTCTGCTCTGGAGGCAGATAATGCTAAACCATGGGGATGACTTTTGGAAATTTGCTCCTATGTGCATTTTGCACCGAATTCCCATGTGGGCTTACCCGCAGAGATTTGTGGGAGCCTGGATTCCCCATGGGTGCTGCCAGAGCATGCTGCAGTCTGTTGGGAACGGCTGCTTGCCATCTGCTGCGGAGCTGGGCAGTTGAGTGCAGGAGACCGTGACAGGTTTTAGCGAGGTACCTTCAGGCACAGCATCCTCCAGTACAGCTCAGTCCATACAGCAGGATCTGGCCTCTTGCAATAGCTAAGCTGAGGCCAGAATATGAATTTCTTTTCTACATACAAAAGAGGAGAAAACTCTGCTGCATGGTGAGGGTTTGTTGTGCTGCCTATCAGGCCCCTGCCTTGCAGTGTGAACTTGGCTCCATGACAACTCTTGGAAACTGGTTGGGCAAAATGGGTATGGGCAGTCAGGTGCATCCTTGTACCATCTAGCTCAATGCCTCTTCACCTCACAGTGTGAAACACTCTACTGTGACAACAAACTCAAGGAGGTTTAAGATGACACCTGTTTTTTGGGGGGAGTAGGGCTGAGTGATGGAGGTTTTGGGGTGAAGGTTGGGCTCAGGTGAGAAGCAATGCTGACTGGGGGGGATGCATGCAGTGGAAGGAGCTGCAGTTAGAGGTATCTTGCTTGAGGCACCCATGCTTTGGAGGTTATGGACTATCAAGGCAGGGCAAAAAGAAGAGGGAATGGGAAGGCAAGGGGTATTCCCGTCACAGATGAAAGGCCAACAGGCATTTTTCCATGTATAGCTCCAAAAACCTGGGACAAAATAGAAGCCAAAAAATTCCTAAGACATAGCTCTAAAAAAGGGCATTATCCCAGTCAACTCAGATCTCCTGGCCATCTTATTTGAAAGAGCCCAGAGTAACAAGGGATATTTAAGTTGGAAATCGAGGGCAAAGTCAGGGAATAGTGGGGTCTTTGCCCTGGGTTGCAGGTTTTGCCAGTGTGATCCCCGCTTGCTCTGTGTGCAGGGGGAAATTTTTCTTCCACTCCCTCTCCTGTTGTCAAATTTATGCCCAGCTAACCTACAAATCCATCTCTGCAGAGATCAATTACAGTGTCTGGCTGCAAAACCTGGAAATCCAATTAACTCCAAATATTTTTTTTTGTTTGTTTTAAAGGGGAGGAAAAAAGGGAGAGGGGACAGAGTGAGACAAAGAGAGAGAAGCATACTGCAGCAGCGGTATAAATCACGTTGAAAATGTTTCAAACATTAAAATAAACAAGGATGAATTTCAACTTCATTTGTCTATTTTTGAGATTCTGTCACTGACTTATTTTGCTGCTTTCTCCGAGCCTCTTTTTTTGTCCTTGCTTGTGTTTCGGGTTGGCTGCTGTCTGTGGAGCAGATCCCCAGGGCTGGATACCTTCTGCAGCGATGCCAGGATGCATTACCTACATAGGACACCCTCCCTTTCACAGGGCTGTGGTCCATTTACCTGAGGTTTTAAGGGGTTGAACCATCTCCATCCTGTAGAGCATTTTGGGGCTGATAAAAATGGATGTTCAGCTCTGCCTGGGTCTGAATGGGCTGGTAGTTTGGGCGAGAAGCATGACCTACTGAACTTCCTAGGAGGAAATAACTCTGCTTCTCAATCACAGACTTCTGACTTCTTGTAGCCACCCACAACTGGCTGTTCAAATTGAGCCTCTCTGTCTTAACTTCATGTCCTTGATCTTTTTTAGGGGACTTACTCCATTTGACCAATTCTACCATGTCCTCAGGACTCTGAACACCTGAAAGGAGACTTTTCTACATGAGACAATGTTATCCATGCGAAAACATACTGTGTCTGTTGAAGTGCCTGAAGGTAAGCAAGGCCCAAGCATGTCTCAGGCTGATGGCCTCACAGAGATATGAAGAGAAGGACTGGGATGTTGCAAGAAATTTTAAGGGAACGAAATTAGGAGTGATGTATTTCTGATGTTTCTGGCTTTGGGATTTGGCCAGCCAAGGGGTCTAGCAAGTCATCAGTGACACAGCTGCCTATCAAAACAAGGGAGTATGAATGGTAGTGGAATCAGAAGAAGAATCTTTTCCTGAAAAAGAAGTTTTTCTATCTCTCAAATGCCCATTATTTGGCTGAAGACATTTTGGAGTAGGAATGCAGGCACCTAACTGTGGTGTTTGGTACTAGTGACAGGTACTAAACATCTGTACGGTAGCTGCAGATATGATGTAGCATCCTTGAGGTGCTGGTGTCCATCTGGAGTGGCAGCAAGCTGGAGCAGCAGATATGCTGGGACATCCCAAACAGGAAGGTGTCAGACCTGGTCTCTGGGCCTGGAGAATTTGCTGAGGCATCAGGGATTTGAACATGAAGGATCTGTGCTGCTGTCTGTAGTCTCTGTCCCCCTCCTTCAAGAAGCTTTAGTTTTCATTCCAGATAAGGATGAATAATCCTTGGGGGTTGTTGTGAAGAGGAATTGTCACCCTTCCTTCAGCTCTATCAGAAACTCTTCAAGAGGCAGTTAACAAATAACCTTCCCTTGGGATAAATTAGCTCCCAATCCCAATTCAATAGCTGTTCATTTTAAGATGTCCTTGTTACCTTGTGTGAGTGGCTGATCTTCCTTTGAATCCTGCTGCGTTTTCAGACCCCGTGATTGCTGCAAGCAATCATGAGTTCCACATTAACGGCTCATGCACTGATTGCACTGAACAGTCCCAACACAACCTTTTGTGAAAAGTTTTGGAAAGTTGAGCTTCCTGCTATGCTATCAGAATGTTACACAGATCTCACTCCATCACATATTCTGGTGGCTGAATCTTCAAATGAGCGCTGGTTTGCAGGGGCTGGTGTGCAGAGATCTGTGCCTCAGAGTCCAGCTTTAGAAAGAAAATCTTACAGGCATTGTCAAGGAAACCTGGTGATGGCACAGAGTTGTCCAACAGCCTCCAGGCAGCCTGGAGCAAAGGCTCTGAGATGTGCAAATAATAATCCAAATGGATTTTTATTTTTTGTGACTCCAGTCTAACATTGTTGCAGAGTGGGAGAACGGCATCAGGATAGCTCCAAAATAAACAGCATCAGACAGAAAACCTCCTGCCGTGCCATACTGCGCAGACCTTCCAGCGGGACAGTCTTTCCCAGCTCTGTCGAGGCCCGTGTCTCATGTACCAAAATCATTGCCACTGTTTGCAAAGATTAAGTCATCCTTATTAACAAGCCTCTCCAAGAACAACAAGCTGAAACATGCAGTCTTACACAGGTGCTCTAGTATAGATCTTTGGCTTTCAGGATCCTTTTAAGGTTTTTATTTCCTCTCACCCCAACGGCAACTGTGTTGTAAGGTATCGTGCATTGATTAAAAATCTCTGTAATCAAATACTGGCAAGAGAAGTTCCAAATATTTGAAGAATGACTCCTAAAAGCTGCTACTCAGCTGTGAGCGAATTCATCCAGAGATTGGACTGTCAGACTGGTGTGCAATACAAAATCTCTTCTCACCTTTATTTTCAAAGCTGCCAATGAACTGCAGCGGTGGGTATCGAGAGAAGTCTGTGTCCAATAAGGCAGAGTAGGCTATGGGCAGTTATTTTATGGGAGATACTGCTGCAAGAAACCTCTGTTTCAGACAAAACCCATTACTCAATTTATCAATCCCTAGTTATGCTTCAAATTCCTGTATTCCAAATCTATGGAATAGATTGGATAGTTTAATTGGAAATGTGAAAGTAGGCTGGAAATCATTGCTGTGCAAATTGTATGGAGGTTTGGGCTTTTTTCTGTTCCATGGCTGATCTGGGCTTCAAAAGAATAAATCCGTTCTGGTAGCTCCCACTGAGGAGTATATTTCTTTGGAGAAAGGAAAAACACCAATCGCTCCCAATACTTTATTCAACCCAGATGGAAGCATTTTGATTTGGGAGAATACAGCTAATTTTTACGCCTCAAAATAGGTCAATTTTAAAATAGAAAATGTCATGTTGAAACAGAAAGTTGAATAGAAATGTTTAGCAAATTTAAGATTACATATACATATATTTGGAAGATTAACAAGCTTATGAATGGAAAGAAAGCATCCAGGCTATTTATAATTCAATTAGGCTTAGATTTAGGACTAGTTTTCACACCCTGTAAACTGCATTTCTTTTTCATTTAGAACAATCTCATTCCTCCATCAAAGCCTCTTCTCTTAGCCATAGCTAAAAATATATAGCTATAATATAGTTGGAATGACTATAGCTGTACTGTGTCAGCTAACTACTGTATTTTAGTTTCCCAAGGCTCTCCAGGCATCTAGGCATGTTCACTTGGGAGTGTTGGCACTTGGGGCCAAGGTATAGAAAACCAGGGAGCTGGTATCAAGGAAATTTATTCCTGCAGGACTTCTCCAGGTTTGGGCTCTTCCCCCATTACCCTGAAAATGTCCTATACCACATTTTCCTGTTGTTATATGTATATATATAAAAAAAATCTTACAAAATGTTCTTCTCTCCTTTCTGCTGTTTTATTTTTTGGTAGCTTTCAGTGTTCCTTCACCACCTCTGTTTGTGGCATCAGTTACGTATGTGTAAGTAGTAAGTTAGCTTCTGTTCTCACTCTGGGGGGTTGGTTTCCAAACTGTTTATTTAGCAATAAAAAGGAGAAAATTACAAGCCATCGTCCAGGGATAATGTGCTAATAATTTTATGACCGGACAAACAGTTGGAACAGCCCACAAATGGTGGTAAGCAGGAAACCTGGTATCTATTGCCAACACAGCCACCCCCGAGGAGATAAAACCTCGCTGCTAGTAACCAAAGTTGATGCAACAACTGTGAGCTATTAAAAACTACTTTGGGGATGGGTGGTAGGATGGTCGTTATTACTTTCAGAGTAAAAGTGGCACATAAGCTTTTTGGAAGGTGTTTAGAAGTTAGTCCTATGTGGAGTGAATGAAATGGACCACCATGTCTGCTCATGCTCAGTTCCATATAAAGCCCACAGCTGCTGGGCTGGATGGTGGGGATTCCTAGAAAAACAAAGACTAAAGGGAGTTAATGCTTTCAAGCAAATATGAATCATCTCAGAGATAATAAAGGGTTTGAGTTTCTTTAGGTGTCTTCTAATTGCATGGCACTTGAGTCCACTGAGCAGTGTCTCAGCTTTAAAGTTGCAGAGCACAGAGCCAGAATCTGCTGCTGCGGGATGACTATTGGGTTGCACCCAGCTATGTGGTGATATGTCCCATCCCTTTCACCCCAGACCCTGTGGTTTTAATTATTTCTACTTAAAAGCCCATATCTGTAGCTGGTTTAGTTCCTATCTAGTGAATCATCCAGCTCCTTTGAGACTCTTCATGATCCCCTCTGAAACGCTGTCAATGTGCAACAGGAGCTATAGGCTAATCGTAAAGTGTGCCTTTGACCACCAAACGTGGTCAGCTACTGCTATTTAATGCTTCCATTCAACTGCCAAAGACTTAGGATTAAACAGTGCTGCTCAGTTTGCCTGTCCTAAACCATTCTAAGAAGATGTACCCCGTTAGTCATTTCCAGGAGGAGTTCCTAATCCTTCTTGGGGGGCAGAACTTCATATCTGCAGTATCTTCCTTCCCATCTCTTATGAGGCGGGATAAGCTGTACCTCTTCCAAACCAGCAGCAGATCCAGCTCTTGAAGTGGGCAGGAAGCCATGCAACTGGGAGTAGCTGTTCGCAGCTGCCAAGACCTCACATTTGTATGATAGAATCTCATAAACCAGTCTCCATCCTGCTTTACAGCTGATTTAATGATTGGAGGAAGAACTTGGCTGTTTATTAAAACATTAGACAGTAAAGTTTAACAATAGACAGTAAAGGGTTTTGTTTTTCCATCCTTCTGATTGTTAAAGCAACAACAGGTTGGGCTGGAGAGGGACCTGCTCCCAATCTCTGAATCCAGAATGACATTAAGGGCTTGTGACATGACTGGGTAGTGCTCTGTCCATCAAGCAGGATGAAGAAGTTGGAATTACCATTTCTGTGCACTGCAAATCCAATACCTGAAGAAGGTCAGGGCCTCATCACAAGGCTGGCCTGATGATGACAGAGGGAATGGAGCAGCACAGCTGTCGCTGAAGCCCTCTGTTGTTGCTAATCAGCATCACTAACCGTGTGGAGCTTGCCAAAGGTATTTGCTCCATCACTTGTTCTCCTTCCCCCCTGGCAGAAGGCATCTCTTGGTGGGAGCCAAGTTCTCCAGCTTGTTACATGGGTCTGGAGGATGGACAATCTCTGTCAGCTCTTCTGTCCTCACAGAAGTCTGAACTGGTTCAGGCCCAGAGCTCATGTGATAATTGGGTGTAAAATTATGTTCAGGCATCCACTAGGTTGACACCTAGTTCTGAACTGTGATAGTGACTTCTTAGGGTTGGGATGTTGATTTGCAATTTCTCTGGGCTATGGAGTTCTCTCCCAACATCACGTCTTCAGCCTGGTTCCTCCTGCAGTCAAAGGAGAAAGACAGGACTTCCTAGGATCACTCATCCTGTCTAAGGAGAGCTCGATCAGTTTACAATCTCTGGACGTATTGTAGTAAGACTCTACATGAATTTTTTTTTACATCTGACATGTAGACAGGCTATTGTCTGCAGGAGCAAATCTGGCTTCAGACCCTAAAACACAGTAAATGTGTACTTCAGCATCCACCTCCTTGGGCTCCCTTGGAGAACCCTGACTGCAAGCACAGCAGTCCTGCTGAGGGGGTGTGGGCTTCCTGTACCATACTAAGTTCTTTTAGTTACCTTCTAGCTCAAGTGTCAGTCCTGACAGAAGTTCCTGTTCAGTGGGTGTCTGGTGTATCACATAGGAGAGTCAGTGGTTCAGATGTAGAAGAAGATTCTACCCTCCTCTTGTTCTGCAATGGGGTGTGAAATCCAAGTGCTGCTGGAGACCAGCCTGGTGGGTGAGGAGCTGGTTCATTTGGGAGCTTTATCCAATGGATCCCCAAATGTGAGAGCAGGGTAAGTTGTGACTTTGCTAGCTTGAAGGGGGAAGAGGGACAGAAAGCAAGTGTGCACGCGCACAAGATGAAAAGGAGAGGGCTGATTGCTTGTGGTCCTGGCATAAAGCAGCATTTGCATAAGCTCAGAACGTTTTGGGCACTGAGTTGCTTTTCTGAGTCCTCTGAAAAGGCTTTCAAAAATACAGTTGCCATGGGGTAGGAGTGAAGGTGCTGTTGTAAACCAACAGCCTTCTCCAGTGGTGTCTGAGAAACAGCAATCCCTTTGCACAGGGACATCATGTGAAGTCCTCCAGGGATCTGTGGCAGGGGTTTTGCTGTACTATCCACAAGTGACCTGGAAAGAGGAGCACACAGAAGAACAAAATTTGCAAGGACACAGCATTATTCAGGACAGTGTCAGTAAAAGCTGACTGCAAAGAAGTCCAGAAGGGTCGCAGCATACCGATGGCTGTGTGATGACACATCACAGAGGAGATTTGTGGTTGCCAGCTGCACTTGGAGAAAAATCAACAATAGCTAACCTGTACAGAGGCACGATCTAAACAAGCTAGTTACCTCTTTGGAAGGAGATTATAGGGGCATTGCAGGCCATTTCTGGAAATGTCAGCAGTGATCACAAAGGCAAGAGCAATGTGAGGAGTTACAGAGGAAGAAATGGGCAATAAAACAGAGCCTGTCATTATGTGACTCTGCATCCCTTCGTGCTCGGATGCTGTGTGTAGTTCTGGTGTCCGTGTCTCATGGGGTCAGGCACAAGGGAAAATGTGAAAGGAAACCAGAGCTACCTGTTGTAGCAGCAGGACTTCAGGTGACCAGGAGATCTTAAACTGAAGAGGACTGAAAGAGCAGATGAGAGGAAGAAAGTAATTCGTTGCTTGGAGGTGAACATGGAACTGGGTGGACCTCTTCTCTGGCCCGGGCTAATGCTGGACAGAGAAAAAATTGTGGGTCTCTGTATTTGGCAGTTAGGATGACTGAACTGTGCCAGCACCCAAAAAATAGGTCAGTGGGGGGACATCAGTAAGAAGTGGCACACTTAATTGGACCCCTGCTGCCATTCGCCTGTAGGACAGCAAGTCCCACCTTGTACCCTGTCCGTGTCCTGGCCATTCCCAGTCATCTACTCTTGCTCTGAAGAGTTGCAAGCCAGGTAGCAGGAAAGTACCATTTGTACATCGTGCTGTCATTTGGGCTGCACTGGGTGACAAACTTCAGCCCTAAAAGACTTAAATGGACTCACCCTGAGTGCTCAGGACTGGAAAACCTCTGTACATCTGAGGATTAAATCCTGGACCCAGTGAAAACAACCAAGCGTTTTCTGGTTGAGTCCAGTGGGTCAGGATTTAATTCCACATTTTAAAGGCTCTTTAAATCAGCTGTGATATATACCCAGTCTTCCCAGCCTTCTAAATACCTCAACAAGATTGGCAGCGCTTCGGAAGGGCCATGGGCAGGATTAATGGCAAATCTGTAGGTTGAGAGAGAAACTGGGGAGCCCAGCCAGGGCAAAGCGAAGCTGCAGAGCTGGAACTGCTTCTGGTTGTGGCTGTGGTGTACAGAAAAAGCTGGGTAGCAGGTGAAGTCCTCTGCTTATTAAACACCAAAATGCTGTTGATAGATTTCTGTTTGTGCATATGCCATTTGGAGTGTGTTTGTGCATGTATATTTATATATATATATACACACACACATCCTTACCTCCCCACAAGTACATGCACCAAAATACATATATTTCCTCAGCCTGCATCTTTCTGTAAATTACAAAAATACAGACAAAAGAATAAAATTAAGTCCCTTATCATTGCTAAGTCATCAGAAACTAATATTACAGATACTGGGCATTTTTTTGTTTTCCTGAACTATTCCCACTTCAAGATCCTAATTTAATGATTCTTTCTGTAGCTCTTTACGTTCTATTATTTATAAGAAACAATATTCAGTCCTCCCTTGACAGTATTTGCAGGGCTGCAGAAAGCAGTGCGGCAGAAAGGTGGTAGAACAATTTTGGTTATGTTTCCATAGCTACCTAGCTGCTAAATGTGGTTTATTCCATTTTAAAGTCAACCAACACACACGCATGCACACATACGTACCCTCTCACACGCAGGCACTCGCAAATTACCAGATGAAGTATATTCAGACTAATCCCTGGTCTGCCTATTACAGCCTAATGTTCCTGCGATTTGTATATTTAAAGGGCTGCTTGCTGCATAAATAAATGGGAGGGCAGCGTTCTTGCTGGATATAGCAGGATGATAAACATATTGTTTCTTTCTTGCTCTCCTCTCCAACGTGTGTGTTCCAGTCGGTCGCTGTAATATTATTATGGATATTTTTACCCATCCGTTGTGCACGGAGGAAGTCGGAGGTAGGATGGTGTCCTCTCGTGGTAAATGGCATTTCTGCAGCCTCAGAGCAGAATGGTGCTGATAGCACCCATGGAAAGAAATAGGGGGATAAAAGGGGGGTGTCCTGGAACTGTATGGGTATTTTTGAGACAAACCTCTTTGCCTGTAGCTCACTACTTCTGCAGCGATGTGCAAAGCCATCTCAGCCGCCCCCATCCCCCTAATACAGGCAAAGAGAGAAATACATCCCTATGACCTTTGAAGGTCCCTTCCAACTCAAAGTATTCTATGATTCTATGCTTGCTTTGCACAGCATTCAATGTCAGACTAGAAGCCACTGGTTGTACTCAAGTTTTCCAAGCCCATCACTGATATTATGTGAGTTTAAGGAAGAAGAAAATGAGGCAGGAGGAAAATGATTGGTTCCAGCTTTCTAGAATAGAGGAAGTTTGTCATTACAAAAGTGTGCATGTCTAGAGAGAACAGTGTTTTGTCAGAGAGATCCCAGAGGTTGTAATGGTGGGAAACAATACCGCTTTCCATAAGGTAGAGGGGAGGGAAGGGGTGAGGATGCAGAGAGTATGTTTCAGGTGGCCTTCAGAAATGCCTAACCTGTCCCCTGGTACCCCGCAGGGGCAGCATCCTGCTCCTCGAGGGGAGGATACAGAGTTGGGAGGAGAGGAGACACCTCTTTGTCCCCCTGCACACCCTACACTTGCTGCTCTGCCCATGCGTAACAGTGATTTTATTGTCCACAAAGGGGTGTGAGGAAGACAGGTAGCCTGATGGCTCCCACTGCCTCCTTGTTAGTGCTGTGCATTTGCAATGTGTGCTCTGATGGCTCAGCCTTGACAGCGCCCTGGGGCAGGTAGTGTCCATCCCTTCTGGAACTGAGATGGCTTTACAAATTCTTCCCAGCCTTGCTGAGGAAGGAGACCTGTAGCTTGGGCATCTGATTGCTCTGGAGAGACTTTCAGGGATCGCTCCCTCTCAGTTACACATTCTGGAGTGCTTTGCTGGTAAGGCTGCTCTCTGTCTCTGTGAAATGTGCAAGTGAAAGCCAAAAGCAGGCCAAGAAATAGCTACAGACAGGAATAATGGATAGAGAGTCCATAAGAAAATAAGGGAAGGGTAAAGACATACCTAGCAGGAATTTTCTGCCTTAAGGTTGGGCTTGATGATCTTGAAGGTTTTTTGCAACCCAACTGATTCTGTGATTCTATGAGGAGGATAGTGTATATATATATAAGAAGGGTATAAAGGTTATGTGTGTGTATATATATATGTATATTTGAGTAGGGTAAGCATCTAGCTCTTGTCCATCCACCCTGGCCTGAGCATCCAGGCCCATTCCCTCACACACTTCTGCAGCATTATACCTCGGTCATACCATGACTCCTGAGAACTGCATTTGGCCTCGTTGGTGGCATCTGTCCATAGCACACAGTAGTGGAAACAGTGGGTGCTGGAGCAGCGACAGCTTTTACAGGGAGATGGCATGGCTAGTGGGATTCAGTCCTCTGCTGCATCCCGGTGGCCCATCTCAAGGGATGCTCTGTGATGAATCTGTGCCAGAGCTCTCTTGCTCTTCTGAGCATGGTTAGTGATTGCTTGAACACATCACGCTGCAAAAAATCTCTGTGGTATTATCAGACTGCCAATATTTTCTGTGCCCTGTTACCTTTTTTCTCTCCCTGTTCCTGTGGAGCAGGAAGAACGGTGTGGTGACGTTATTTTCCCCTCCCAAGCAACAATCCTGTTCAAGTCACTTCTAGATCTCAACAAAATGGTCTCGTGAGTGGCTCTTTGCAGTGGCAGGGATAGGGAGGTCTTTCCTGAAGTGGAGAATTTTTGTCACCATTTTTCTTTATTCTGCTCGGAAAAAAAACCCCATGAGAGTGAAAAGTGCTGCTGAAAACCATGTTTTATTAGCATTTGTAACCAGGTGCAGAACAAATAAGTCACTATTCTAAACCAAACTAAACCCTTCTGACTGTCCTTCACCTGCTCATACTTCTTGTTTTGCAGATTCCCTCTGCTCCACAAGGTTTCCTGGAGTCTGCCAAGATGCCAATCAGAGTCACAAATTCACCCTTCTGCGTTGCCTCTACTGAATAAAGAGGAGCAGCAGAGAGCTAGCAGATACCTTCAGGTGAGTCGCTGTGATTCAGCTTAGCTTCATGTAGCTGTGCCAGCACAGGAGCACTATGGCTGTATTTGCATGGAGATCACATCTGGGCTAACCTGGTTCAAAGCTGGACAGGTTTTATTGGCTCAGTTATATACTTTCCCAGGCACAGACCCTGGTTGTGTTCCAGACCCAAGCTGCCTTGTGCATCAGCAGTTTAGGTGCCTGGGCTCTTCTGGGCTTTGTGGGGAAGATGCTCCCACCTTCTGTTGTGAGTTCTTTCCGTAGAGCTAAGCAGTTAATGATGTTCAGTGCAGGGCCAGCCCATTCTACTATGAAAAACTGAATCACTTTTTCTTCCCAAGCTTGCTCCAGCTTTAAGCTGCTACACTTTCATCCTTTCATGGACTTGCTTTTCCACATTTGATTGCCATAATTTTCACACCTTTCTATGCAGGAGACCACAGAAACAACCCCAGGGCTGGTTTGGGGCAGGCTGATGACTGTGGGCATGAGCTACTCATACGCTCATCACCCCAGGGCCTGGTTGTGGACCCTGATATGCAAACAGCATATGCAGGAAAATTAAAACTTATAAATAAGGACAGCCACAGCAGCCCCTAATTATGTTATTTTCCTCCACAATTTGAGATATAATAGTGGGCCAAGAGACATCATCTTTAATGCAGGTGTCCACTTTGTGACCAAGATGTCAACATGCTTATTGTTGACTTGCCTTGGCATTAGGGACATTTATCTTTGTTGCTTTCTGCTGGACCTGGAGGGGCTGGTGGTAAATCAATTCCCTATGGCCATAGTACTCTTCTGTGCCATCATTAAGTGTGATTATAAGCAATAGCAATAATCATCGTGTCACTGTTTCCAAGGCAGGCTTTGCTGTCTTTGTATTGGCACTCTTTCATGTCCAACCCCACAACAGCCAGATGCTGGAGGTCAGTGTGTTTTGCTGGCTCTGTATTGACAGGTAATCTTAAGGCTACAATATTGCCGAAGGATTGCACTGCAGGCCCCCCTCTGGCAAGAAACAGGTAGCACAGAAACATTTATTCCTGTGTTTCCTGCCCCTTTTGCCACCAGCACAAGGCAGGAGACTCGTGGGACCTGGCAGAACCCATCTTTGGCTTTCCGGCTGTGGGAAAGGGATGGATCCCCTTTCCATTGCCCTGGGAAATGGCTGAGTTGATAGAGAAAGCTGCTTCCATGCAGCAAAGACACAGCTGGCTGAAACACTCACCCAGCCCTCCTCTCTGGATTAAGGAGGGCTTTTCTTTTTTTTAGTCAGTTCAATGTTTTACAGCTCAAATTCAAATAAGAGCTTAAAAGCTTAATGAAACATAAGGATGTGTTGGCATGGATGGGCCATTTTTCCTTTCTGTGCCTGATGAGTCTGTGCACTGCTCTGCTTGGTGTCAACCTGGGGAGGAAAATACCTATACCTTGCCATCACAAGCTGATCAGGTATTTCTAGGATTTTCACAGGCTTGCTGGGAAGGTGAGACATGCAGGCAGACCTTCAGCTAGTCAATCAGGGTTAATCCTCACAGGTTCATGCCATCTTAAAACTCATTGACCTGATCTGCGTGGTGTCAGGCAGAGGGAGAAACCAGCCCTTTGCATGGTTTCTCCCTCTTCCCAAATGCTAATGTCTGTGGCTTCGTAGATGCTGAATGCAAGGGGTCCTTGGGGCTTTTGGAGGCTATTGTAGGGTGCATTAGGAGCCACTCCAGGTGCTGCCATCCCCAACCTGATTCCAGATGGACAGTGCTGCCTGCAATTAATTGCAGCATAGGGAAGCTTGTTGCTATTCAGCGTCGGTGGTCAGCCACTGTCTGCTTCTTCACTGGGAGGCCTCTGAATCTCAGTGAAGCCCCACCACCCCCTGCCTCTGGCTTGGTCTCTCTTGTTCAATCTCCTTCACTCTTGGCTGCCTCTTATCCTCCTCTGCCAGCCTCAGCAGCTGCCCCTCTCTTTCTCTCTCTCTCTGCATGCCCAGCTCATACCACAGAGCAACTTTCCAAAGCAAGAACTTCACCTCCCACCTCTTAGTTACTGTGAGAAGCAGCAATTGTCCAAGAAGACAAAGAAAGCCTGAGAGACAGATCACATGTCAGCAAAGGTAGCTTTTTCTGCCCACCATGGTGTGTCCTATGGAAGTGCAACTGGCTATTGTGTTATAAGGTCAGAAAACAGCATATATAAAGCCTGGATTAAAAAAAAAAAAGGTAGGAAAAAAGGGTGCTCCATTTGGGCAAAGGAGACTCTTCCCAGGCTTCTGGACCAGATCCCCCTCAGCTGGTGTAAATAAAAAAGCACTAGACTGGTTTACTCTAGCTGCAGATGCTGTAAAATACTTTTTCCAATGCATTTTCCTGCCCAGCTGATTTTCTTTTCCTACTTTCCTCCAACTTAAAATGTCATTGCTCAAATCCAGACAAGCAGCCTGCCCCATTTTGTCCCTTGCAGCCCAGTTGGTGAGTAGCAGCCAGCAGGATGGCTAAGAAACATCATACCCAGGTTGAATTCAGAGACAGAAATGCTGTGCTACCCTTCCTATCAATAAGGCTAAGCTGTCCCCTTTCCCAGCACTTCCAATACCCTTCCTTCAGAGCACGCAGCAAGGATCCCTCAAAGGCACAGGGCTGTTGGACTTGACAGCTCGCAGATGTGCCGGATTGAGCTGGAAGGAGGAGCGTCATCTTAAAGGGTGCTTCTAGAGCTGGCACATGCAGCTCTGTCAATGTCCCTGCTAAGCCCCAACACCTTTGGTGTCACGGTGCAGCACTGACATGGGGATGGCCACACCAGCTGGAGGGTATGGACCTGGGCTGAAGGGGTCTACTTAAGCATTTCTGTTGCTGCTGGGTAGGTGAGCTTGTGTTTAAAGACATCTTCCTCAAAGTCAGCCATCTGTGCTGTTTTCACTCTGAATGATAAACACTTAAGGGTCACCTGCTTTCTTTAATCTCCTCTGGCTTGTATTCATCTGAGCTGTGCATCATATTAATTATGCTTCTTTTATTCTTGTCTGTGCCAACAAGGGGGTATCATTACTGCTATTGCTTTCTCTTTTCATTATTGGTATGCTCTCAGCCACCAGTGCCTAATATTCTGTACCACGAGAGTACACTTTCCTGATCACCTTCCTTCATTAAGAAAACTTAATTTTAGTGCTGATGGGAAATGAATTGGATTAAAGAAAATAAACCACCCTAAAACAACCATAAGGTTTCTGGTTGGATTAAATATTAAAATTAATAATCCAGTGCTGCGTTCAGCTCTGTATTTATGTTAATATTTAATTCAATAAAAGCCCAGGTTTTAGAACATTTTCCCATTTGTTTAAAGCTACAGATGAAATTGCAATTTCTGCATAAAGTAGAACAATACATAGCTGACTGTTTTATGGTAATGAGGAGGAATGGCAGCTCAAAAATCTTCTACCTGGCAGGGAGGGGAGGTTTTAGCAGCAGGAAAGGGAGCAGATAGCAAGGCTGCGGAGGAATGCAAATCCTGCTCTCTGGGGGAAAGCTCAGCAGCTCGAAAAGAGGCTGCAGGTTGCAAGGCAATAATGCAAAGCCCAGGGACAGTGAGTGCTCTACATGTGGCAACCACTTGGCTTCAGAATGTGTGTTGCATCTGTTGCATAGGGTTTTTTCTCTGTAGGATCAAAGATCTTGATGATATTTGCCCTTGGGAAGGATAACGGCTGGACTGCCAGTGAAGATCCAGGTCCTGGGCTGGGGTATATCCTGGCTGGCAGGGAAATACCTGGATGCCTTACAGGTTCACCACTGCTCATGTCTGGATGTTTTCTCTAGCAAAGCCTGCTAGCAGAAAGGTGGTATGGGGGGTGTGTGTGTTGTCACACGAAGACAGGGATTTGGATAAAAGCTGGGATTGAATGAGAATGTGGGTTCTGGTGTGAGGTTGGTCCCAGACTGAGTTTTCTGTTTGTGGCTTTGAGATGCCCTGGCTCCTGCTGGATGGAAGTACCAGGCAAGATGCACTTTAGTTCATTTCCTTCTCCAGTGTTGAATCAAGCCTGGCTGAAGTAGACCTCATTCACTACTGCAGTCCTGGGGTTCAGGACATTAAGCATTCCAATGGCAAGGTAAACTGAGTCCGGGAGGAGAATCCACGGCCTGGAAAATTTTGCGTTTGTAGAAAATCAGCTGGGACGGACTTCAAAAGTCCTGCTCAGTTATTCTTATTTTCCAAGGGATGGAAAATGTATGTTCATGCAGAGGCTGGTGCTGGGGTTTTACCTGTTGGGAGATATTACAAACCTTTTCTTTCTCAGGATAGCTGTGATCTTGAAAACCAGAATAATTCTGTTGTCTGATGTTACGTGGAGCACGTAGCAGTGAAGAGTAACATTTAAGTGCTTTGGAGGTAAAGCTACAAGTGAGTTTTCTGAAGTTTAGATGCATACCCAAACTTCCTTGAACCTTTTGGGGCCTAATTAAATTTGAGGGGATTTATAAAAACCCTGCATGGAAGATAATACTTTTTTCTATTAAGAAACTGCTTAATAAAACAGATTATGTGTAAAATAGAAATATGGGCTTTGCGAAGAAAGAGTGAAAAGACACTAATGAGCAGTGTCTGAGTGTTAATGAATCATATTAGCATGCCATTACCTGCGAAAATTATAAATAGACCGACCAGTTTTAGGTTCCTTTTTCTCCAAAGAACCTTAAGAGATTGCTGAAAGTGGTCTGATGCGGTTAGTCCTATTTTCTAGACCGGGAAACTAAAGCAGAAGTGCATCACTCACATTCACCCTCAAGCTTAGGTGAAGGTGACAATGAGGACATTGTGGTTTTATTTTTATATGGTATGCTTTGGTCTTTGGGCATTCAAAAAGTGCCAGGCACCATCCTGACCTCTGTGTGTGCAGTAGCTCTTCCCTCTGCCTAGAGATAGCACTGAGAAGCTCACAGCTCCAGCAAGTACCTCTCTTCCTAGATCCCAAGTGTTTTGTTCCTCCCTGGACCTTGTGTGGACTGTGTTTACTCCAGGAAGTATCCTACACGGGTGATGGGAATGGGTCCTCAGAGCACTTGGCAGGCAGTGAGTGCCAGGGCTCTGCCAGCATCAGAATATGTCCCTTCTTTGTGGCTCATGGTTGTGTGCCCACAGGCAGTCCTACCAGCCAGACACCCTTGGTTAGGGGATCAGAGCTGTGGTGCCTATGATTTGTTGATAATAAGACATATCTCTCCTCCATCACCATGTCATTCTCAGCCTGTTCAGTGGAAGCCAGGGGTGATTTAATTTTTGCTTTCTTGCTCTTTTGAGCTCTTCTGGGAGCTAGCATTGACATCCGTGATAGAGAAGAATCCCAATTATAGCCAGCTAGGACTAGGAAAGATGGGCTGTTAATGGTAATATCATTAAATATATGTTCATGGATGTCTTTGTCACCTCAGATGGTGCTGTGGAGAAGGGAATTACTGCATTTCACTGGTGCTTAGCCTAAAGAGATTGACTACAGAGAAGAAAGGTGAAAAAGGGACAAAATGCCAATGTGCTGGGGAAGGGGGAGCACCACTTGGAGGTTATGCTGGGTCACACAGGAACACTCCTTCCTTGTCATTATTTACAGCAAACCTCCCTGATGCAGTGAATGAACACATTCAGTAGTAGTCTGGATAAAGAAGCTGGGAGGAGGCACTACTAGTAGTTGTGAAGGATGTCATGAAGGAAGAACTAATGCGTTTTAACATACAGGCTGGGATTTCTTTCACCTCACCCATCATGTAAAAATTAGGTGCATGCTCATTTTAGGTCTCTCTGTAGTCTATAAAGGAGCAAGGTTCTTCCAGAAGATGATTTGTCCTGTCCCAAAGGGAGTTGCACTGCCTGTGTTGCAGACCTGGGAGAGTAAAGAGCCTTCCTTGCATTTTTCTGTGGAAGAGCTGTAGTCTTACCAAAAGCCACTGGGACTTCGTCTCTGACATCCGCTAATAATGTAGGCAAACAGATTCATGAGCCACATATGGGTGGACTGGAAAATGTAGCTATTGCCTCACCAAAGTGGAGGGCAGATTCTCCAGAATAAGGTTGGAGTAGGAAATAGTATTTTCTCTGTCCGTTTGCCTGATCAGTTGCTGTTGCTTTGCACCACTGCCTGGTTTTTTGGAATTTTTTCCATTCTTTTTTTGAGGAGTGTGTATGTATTTTGCATCTTCTCTTGAGGCACCTGGATTAACATGAGCTTGCAGAGCCCAGAGGTGGGCTGGGGTATGGAAGCAGCCATTGTTTTGGGCTGGACTCATGCTCTGTTCCCACTGTGTTACTCATACTCAGCTGAGCCAGGATGAAAGCATCACTTGATTGGAAGGTGTTATCTTCTTCCAGGCTGGGGATCCCAGAATGCCCTTGGAGTGGAAAGACTCTCATTTGGGTGTCTTGCTATTTTTCCCCCTGTATTTTTGAACAGATGAGGTGAGAAGAAGGCACAGATGACCATATTTTGCCTTTTACTGCTGAAAGCAAGGATGAGCTTTGTTTTACCAGACATGCCTCTGCAGGCTTCTGGCAGGTTGTCCACACACTGCAGTCCATGATGGCTGTCCTGAGGAGTGGGAGGGCTGTGACACTACACATTGGGGTGAAAAGGCTTGTCTTCTCTTCTTATTTCATATACAGCTTTGGAAAGCCTCCCCTGTAATCACAGCCCTCATCCTGCTCCCAAGCATTGCTTTGAGGGCAGCCTGCAAAACTGAGATTCCTGTGAATAGACAAAGGTTTAGTGATCTCAGGTATCTGGGGCTCCATAGCGCTCCCAGCTTATTTTGCCATGTTTATAAATGTGTTTGAACTCAGGCTTACAAGTTGCCGGTCAGATGTCTTGCGCCAGGACACACAGGTATTTCCTTATGGACGCTTCTGCGCCATCAGGGAGATGTCCTCAGGGGAGTACCAGGCTGGGCAGTGGTCTTTGCATTTCACCTGCCACCCTGTGGGAGCAGCATCCATATCCTAAAACACCTATAGAGTCCTAAGAAAACCCTTAGAGTCCTAAAAAGTCCTTTGATTCAGAACAAGCCGCATCTTCCCTCCCGCAAAGAGAGATGTAGCAGAATTGCAAATGCCCAAGCCTACTAGGATTTTGCTACACATTTAGCAGCACTGCATAGGGGTTTTTTTCCACCTTAGGGGTTTAGGCTGCACAGCAAGTCCAGTAATGAACTGTTACTCTGGAAAATAAGACTTTCATTAGGTTAGGATTCTGCCAGGGTATTTGCGTTCCTTTATAATGAACCATGATATTGTGCAAAGCCCTGGCGTGGAGCAGAGCACTGCTTATCTTGCTGCTATCATTTACCCACTTATCATGATCAGATCCCCTTGCCTCAGTCAGGTGCTACAGCTGGAGGAAGGGAGGAGGACTGTGATGACGTTTCTGTCTCACCAAGGAGATTTTTTTGGGGTTTCAAGCCAAGCACAGGTCAAACTGTGGTTTTAACTCTTAATTGCGACCCTGCCTTCTTGTTACCGATCGCCTATAAAGAAATGCTGATTTTCTTCTTTTTATTTTGAGTGTTTATTATTCATCACTAACAGGTACTGAAATTGCAATGCGTGTGTCTTCTGGTGTGAAAACATTAATAACTGCTTTGGCTAAGCGTGGAAAGATCATTTGTTTTACAAATACACAGAAAATTCAGACTGGCTGGGATTAAAGCACAGCATTTCTTTGTAGACAAAGGTTTTGGGGCACGTTTTATCATGAGAAAGATTTAGTTTTACATATATATGTGCTTACACAAGCAGATGTGGCCAGTCTTTCCACCCACCAGCCACAACCTTAAGCCATAGGGCTGGTAAAGTAACACATTTAGATAAACAAGGCACGAACACAGGGAGTGGGAACTATTTTTTCCCTATCTAAAGGTCTTGATCAGAATCCATGCTAGGGTGATGATTTCTTCCTGCATCTCCCCTTCACCTGTGCATGCAAGGCTGGGGCAGGTCAGATCCTGCCATATCACTGCTGTCACCTTGCACCATCCTCATGAGTCTGCGGCACCTCCTCCCCTGTCCCTCCACCAGCTTTTGGATGCTCTCTGTGCACCTCACCTCCAGCAAGGACAAGGAACAGTAAATCCCAGCAGCTTCCTAAAAAAACCCCATTTTAATTAAAAACCTGACATAAGGGGAGCTTTAAAGGACATGAAACAAAACAGGTATGGAGCTCCTCTCTGCCTCCCCTCCCCTTGCCTACCTCCTCTCTGCAGTGCTCTTCAGAGCAATTTTCATTTAAAGCTTTTTTGATTTCATCAGCTCTGGAGTCCATCAGCAGTTTTCAGTGGGGGCCATGTAGGCAGCCTGGCAGGGATGTTGTTCAGCTCAGAGCAGCAAATAGCCCCTGGGGTTGAGCAAGGTCTCGGCTGGGCAGGGCTGGCAGGGGCTGGGTGCACAAAGTCACAACGTGCCTTCCCCAGGCCCAGAGCAGGCTTATGCTGCAGAGTGAATGTTGAGGTTGGAATAGGTGGCATCAGGGAGGAAGAAGAGGGGCTGAAGTTCCTTTGCTGTCTGGACCAGCTCAGATGAGTTTGGGGCTACAGCATGGACCAGCGCAAGGACTTGGGCAATCATTGAGGGGTGTTTTGGTGTCCAGCTGGAGACATGACATGCTGCTGATCCCACAGGGCAGTGGGTCTCCTATGGAGATGGCCAGCCATCAGATCTGAACCTAAGACTGTCCTAGCTTGGCTGGTCCATCCAGCTTTGAACCAGTTTCTAATGCACCTAAGCCTGGTTTTCTTGTTAGCTGGATGCCTCCCTGACCTGGCAGTCTGCTTGGATGGCAGTGTTGGCAAAGCAGCAACCAAACCAGAAAGGCCTGTCTTCTCCATCAAGGCTGAGCTTCTGAAGGCCAAAATCTGTGGTGAGTGACCTTTTTTAACCTATTTTACTTAACATATATTTCATCATATCAGCAGTCACAGCATCAGAGCTGAGATGTCCAACTATCTTGTCTTTCCAGGGCATCAGCACATCCAAAGATATCCCCAGGACCACTCAGCCAAGCTGGACCAGATGTTTCAGCCAAAGGTATTTCCAAGCTCTACTGCTAATATTAACACATGATTTGAGGTAAAACATCATATGGCGTTAGTGCTTAGAGGAGGCATACAACACCTTGAAGAGGGTAAGACAATGCTGTGGCCTTTCTTTTACCTAATCACTTCTTCCACACCTCACAAGTCCAGCAGCTCAGGCAAACCAATACAGCAAATGCAAGTGCAAACTATTCCCATCTTCCCACTGGGACTGTTCATGCTTTGCATTTTGCAGATGTAAAGTACCCACTGGTTCAGGATTTCCAGTTAGATCTGGACAACTGATAAACTTCTCAGCTCACTGCCCAATCCTCCACCAAAAAAAAATCAAATCAAATACGAAATGGTTTGGATCAATGCAAAGTACAGACCCTTTGATTTTTTTTATTCCTTTACTAAAATAAACCCTTCTCCTCCACACCCCGATTAATTTTAGATCAAATGAAATGTTTTATTCAATTTCAGACTGAAATGTCATTTCAGAACATTAACTGGAATAATATTCCGTTTTACAAAGTGGCAGAGAAAAAAAGTTCAACTTCTAAAACTCCTTTTCTCCCCACATGGATGTAAGAACGAATTTGTTTTCTGGTGAAATTAATCTTTTTGGTGAGTGCCCTATGGTAGTGTAACCATCTGGAGAAGGGGGTGTGACCTTGTTGGAGGTGTGCAGCACAAGTAGTTGGCCAAAAGCATCTTCATTCTCCAAGAGCTTCCTCCTACTTCTCTGCTGACTGGTCTTTAATCACTATTTAAAACCCAGCTCAGAGGCTTTCATCACTTTCTAAATCCCTAGGACTTTTAAATAGATAAATAGAACAGGAGAGGATGTTGTATCAGTGGCCATTGACTGGTCTGAGTCTGACCCATAGAGATGGGCTGTAATGGTCCTGCACAGGGAGGTGGTTCTGGGATAGGAGGAAGAGGGAGGTGTTGGTGAATGGGCAGTCAATCAGTTTTCATGGAGTCTGAGGCTACATTGCCATTTTCAACATGCATTGCAGGCTGATCTGGAGGCAGGGCTCTACAGGGATTAGTAAAGATTTATTTTCCTTTTTCTGGAGTGAGATGAAAGGGGGGAGGAGGGAAGGAGCAACGAGCAGGGAGTCCTACAGAAAGGAACTCATTATTTTTTATCTTTTCCAATGACCTTGTTTGTTTTATTCTTACTTGAAAGCAGTTTCTTTCCTTGTGCAATCTTGGGAGATATCTGTAGACAGGGGCCAGAAAGAAAGGGAAAAAAGGGAGCTGGGTAAAGAGAAGGAACTTGAAAAATAAACAGAATAAATACAGGCCAAGCTGGGAAAATCTTCTGAGTCTGCTCACTGATGTTTCTCCAAAGAGAATCACCCATCTGGGTTAGGCACTGTGATGAAGTACCACATCTGGGGGAGACGGGCTGATGACCATGGGGAGGACGGCTGCTCTGGGGACTGCACTGTCTTTTGCCTCCATTGAGAGCTCAGGATTATGCACATGCATGTGGATGCATGTGTCTGTGTGTATGTGAGGCAATGTTGCTGAGCCTGGCCCAGGAGGCAGCTGTTGCTGCATGTGAGTGAGCTGCTTGTAGAGGGAAGCAGATGCCCATGGTACTTTACAGGGTCTTTCTCAGCCTGGCTGTATTTATTATATGTAAAACCAGACCACGTGGCATCTTCTGTGTGACTATCCTGGTCCTCACCCTAATCATATCTCCTAAAGGACTTGCTTCAGAGTCACTATGAGAGGAATTCTAGTTGTTTGGGGTTTTTTTCTTTTCCTTAAACTCCCTGTTCTCTAACTAGCCTCTGTACTGTGGAAGCACATGGACTCTCAAAGAAGGTGTAGCAGCATCACGGAAGTGAGCATCCTGGTCCTGCAAGTCATGGTGCGAGGGACCAACAGCAGATCTTGTGAATGACCCAAACCCAAGGGCCAGCTGTGCCCCAACTGATGCTGCCTTTGTGCAGTAAGAAGAGCTCCCCGGATTCCTGAGAGATTCCCCATGATCCTGGTAACCCTCCATCATCCCTATAACTTGCATACCCCCTGGGTCAGGAAGCACATGTCCATGGCCACCTTTGCCTCAGAGTGGCTTTGCCCTTGAGTTGCAAAGGCACAGTGGCACATTCTTCCACACTATCCCTGTAACTGCGTTAACAGCCTCTTCCTCTGCACTAAATCGGTGGCATTTATTCTCTAAGTCCTTGTGTTAAAAAAATGAAACCTAAAAAGCAGGCCTTCCAAAAGTGCAAGGACAACTTCTAACCTGGACAAAAGGCCTCTCACCAACTGGAGGGGTTGCTAATTTTAGATAAAACCAACCCTTGCTTTCAACTGGCTGCTCAGGTTGATCTTATCGTAGTTACTCATAAATACCTATGAAAATGCTTCAAGTGCTCAATTTACACAGCTATAAAGTCTCATAAATAATTCTAGGTACTACTATTTAATTATGTGACCTATACTGTGGAGGGATTTTTATCTCATTTATGGAGATTAGAGTTCTTCCTGAATAGAGACTACAGTATTATGTGGCCATTGAGTTGCTGTCAGAGTAGCCATATAGAAGAAAGGGAGGAGAACCCAGTCCAAATGCTTACCTGCAGCTTGTTATCAGTACTAGCACTAATCAAAGATAATTTAACTTATATACAACTTTTATGCCTACTATTGGGAGTGGCATTTTAACTGTCAAAAGTCCTAGAGAAGCCCATTCAGGAGCAGAGCAGTATTTCCCAGTAATGTTCATGTATGTGTTCCTTGGTATGTGCTGAAGACTCTGCTCTGAAAACTGGAGGAACCTTTTACCTATAGATAATGTGCTCACAAAGAGGATTCTGGATACTAGCCCTTAACCAGTACAGATGCCAGCCAGCTGTGCATGGGAAAACTCCAGCAAAACTAAGGGATTTCAGGCTGGCTCTGATAAGCATTGCATTCAGTGGGAAGGTTTCTCCTCTAGCTTTAGCCCTTGGATTTCAAAGGGAATAAAAACAAAATCTGATTTTATTTTTCTTTAACACACTGCACTGAGTTGCATGTAAAGCCCACCAAAGAGGAATGCCTGAAGGTTGTGTCATGTTGAGCAAAGGGAGAGAAGGGAAAAATGAAATGAAAAGGTGTTTGTAGTAACTGTGCTTTCACAAGAGACTTCCCAGCTGCTGACTGGGGTCCTGTGTCCTGGGACAAAGCTGAATCCTCCCGGGCTGCCTTCTGCTTATAGGAGTGCATGTGAATAACCACAACCCCTGCCTCTAACTGCAGCAGCAGAGGTTAGTTTTTAAACAAATATAACCCTCAGACATAAGAAAACACCTTTCAATTTCAAGGGGAAAACATTGCCAAGGGTTTCCCCTGTAAAAGGCAGCTGGATGGACCCAGCCATCACCCCAGGGGTTTACCTTTCCCAAAGGAAGAGAGCAACTAAGGCAGGCAGAACTCTTCTCATGACATCCCAGGTGCCCACCTGGTGTGTGGTTCACTGCCAGCATCCAGCATCAGAAGCGGTGGCTATCTGCTAGCATGAGGCAGCAAGGGGATTATAAATAATTTATTCTCTGGGCAGAGTGGGGAGGAAGAGAGAGTGAGCTTTTAATTAAAATGATATCTTACAGATCAAATAAATATGAATAAGATGCCAAAAACAACTGCATAAATCCCAAACATTCTCTTGTGTTTTAATTATTTGTGTTGATAAAACAAGAGCGAAGGCATTTTACTCTGCTTGGAGGACGAAGAGGCAAAAGGTTATGCTGGCATTTTTTATGTTCTTTTCAAGGAACAAATGTTTCAGAAGCACAGATCTGACAAACTATAATTCATATCAGGAATTAAATTGGAATTTAGAGAACAATTGTTAATATTTCAAAGTAATTGTTTAAGAAATTATCATTTTGGTATCTGCCTCAAAAATAATTACCCACGACTAATTTTTCTTTTTCAAAGGCTGCTATTTGTTGGAATGGTGGGAAGATGAGGAGTTTTTGCTGTGAGCTATTTATGTAGTTCAAATGAGAAGATAAATAGGAAGGGACTTTCATGTTCTTAGGCAAATGAGTCTGACTAATGTATGGCTTCAAGCTCAAAAGTGGGCCTCAGATTTATTTGAAAATTTGGGTACTTTTTATGGGTGGGATTTGCAAGTCAGAGCAGGCAAGTGAAGAATCAAAACCTGTGCATATTAATTAGCAACAGGTCCCCACATAAACCTCTACTGCTTGGAGAAACCCTGCCTGTCTTGTGGGGGATACTAGAGTGGCAGCTCTTTACCCAGCTAGGTAGACCAGAAGGATCTTTCCTTGCTTAGTGCCAAAGAGGATAAGGTTTGTGTATGTGTGCTTTTACCATTGGTCTTTCAAACACAGTGAGTACAGTTTCCTAGATAGTCAAAGAAGACATGAATGTCTACTGCATAACCCTACTGCACAGCCCTACTGCCTCCGCAGCATTTTGGGGAAGAAGACTAGGGGTATTCCTACTTCTGACCTTCAGACAGGGCATCACTAAGTTGAGATGTCTGTGGTCTCCTGAAAAGAGGGCTGGTAGTCGAATATTTAACAGATCATGGGAAAAAAAAACAGGGTAGAAGGGATCTTAAACATCATATTCTGCATCCTGCAGCTTGAGGTGGGGTTGTCCAGACCCTGTAGCATCATGCTCCTACCCTCTGCTGGCAAG
>NW_009917062.1:245092-247229 GCF_000696875.1 Nestor notabilis
CAAACATTACTTTTGTCAAAGGATGAAGACAAACTGCAGTGGTATAGCACCAGGAAAGGTTCAGCAAATGGCAGTTTCAAGGAATTGCTGTAGACGTCTCTGTTCAGTGATAATATAGTGAAGGGAAAGTGTTTTCATGAAAACACAGTTTCAGCTGTAAAAGGACAAATTATTTTCTGGGTTTTGTTAAATTTTTTCTGCAAAATTATTAATCCATCTTTGTTAGGAATAATTCTGAAACACTTTGAAATATCTCACTGACACATACGGTTTTTTAACCACGTAGTTTTACTCTTAAGTAGCGTGGAGGTAAATGGTAATTTTTAAAGTGCATAGGGTGAAGCAGCACTTTTTTCTAAATCTTCTAGGAAAGGCTATTTCTCACCACACCTATCTTTTCTTTCATCTGAACCGTTACCTCAATGTCATGATACCTTCTGGCACTGTCTGGGTGTCTGGTATGCCTCCGATGTGGTGGTGTCCTGCTGGCAGATATTTCCCAGCAGGGTAGTCCCTGCACCCTGTCAAGCACCTGTCCAGCCACCTCCTGGGGAAAGATCCTATAGCTTTTGGATTGTTACTTTGCCTTTCACCGCCTTCATGCTATACCTCCCTCTTCCCTTTGATCTCAAGGACTCCAGACTCTCATGGAGATACTGGTCTGGAGGCTAATGAGGAATATGCTCGACCTTTGTAGATGCTGTGATTAAAGATTACCAGAGAACGTGGGGAAATGCTCCTTTTGGCTTCATCCTCCCAGCTTGTTGTAAGTATCCCAATTACGAAGCAGATCACAGGGGCTGTGTTGGAAGACGCTGGTATCAGCAAATTAGCAGGCTGCAGCAGGAGCAGTAATTAAGGCAACTTTGTTTTTGCCCAGGTTTGGGGCTGTCACTCCTGTTTGCATGCTGCTTGGGTTCAGGGTCCCCTTGCAAGCCTGGGGTTTGGGATCCTGCTGTGCCATACATGCCGTGCTTTTGAAATAATTGCCGTGGTTTAGGAATTAGTTGTGGTGATTGCCAGAGAAGGACAAAAACACAGGCAAAATAGTAATGGTTTGTGTAGTCCCACTGCTGCTGCAGCCCACAGAGGTATTGGTAAAACATCTGAGGGTGGGGAAGAAAAATCAGGGAGGAAAATGTTCTCTTTCCTCACGGAAAAGGGAGGGTGATGGATTTATATGCTGCCAGGCCTTCTGCACAAGCAAGGCAGCAGGTAGGTGCATGGTAGCTCCTGCTACATGGGACAGCTTGGAAAATGTGGGGAATCAGTGGGCACTTTGCTCAGCTGACCCATCTGCTGCTGGAGGACGAGCATGGTTTCTGCTGCATGGTGGACACTGGTCTGGCTTTCAGTGGATGAGGGAATAGGGTTTGGAACCCTTCCTCTGGGAAGTCAATTTGTAGCATAGATCTGTTCATAACAGATGTCTCTGCCAGGAAGTTTTCCCCTCCTATTAAGCCAATATTTCCCTATGTTTAATTTAAACCCATACTACTTGTTTTGCATCTGTGTAGAGGCATTAAAAAAAAAAATACTGATCTCCCTTTCATGTTGTTTATCATCTCTAAATATCAGAGCTAACAACCCAGGTTTCCTTTGCTCTTTACAAGCATGCCTCATAAATCATCCACAGGCTATTGGGATCGTTTCGGAGCAATTCCCTGCCATCCCTGCCCATGGGAATGGACTGCAAATTTCCACATGAATCAGGTCTGAATTAGTTATCTAAACCTACAGGATAAAGAAACAGTGACCCTCCCCTCTCCTGTAAAATATTTATTTCACTAAAGCTAAAAACTGTTTGGTGGGGTTTTTGTCTTCTCTGATACACCACAATAATAAGGGGGGAAGCAGAGAGGGAGAATCTAGTCCTTTCCCAGGTAAAGCTTGCCACCTAGAAGTATCCATGTACTGGGGTATGTACTGGGGTGACTTCCTTGCAATTGTTCTGAAAGTAATCTGCCCACCTTAGAGGTCTTGCCAGCAGGCCAAGGAGCTCCTCAGGGTTTTGAAGCAGGATTTGGCCACTCAAAGGTGACATTGCCATGTCACCAACCCGTTCCCCCTGGGAGCGCAGCACGTAGTAGAAATCCAATTCAGCAGCAGCCAAGGGCTGGATTTTGAAGCATTCCTG
>NW_009917062.1:247260-250418 GCF_000696875.1 Nestor notabilis
AGGATGCTTGCAGGGTCATCTGGGAGGATGCTAGGAGAAAAGGCAGATGCCCAGGTAACTTTTCACACCAATTTTCCAGCAACCCAAATGTGACCAGCTCTACCTAAGAACATGACTTAGCATAATGACAAAACTTCTGGGCCAAAGCTCTCACCTTCCTCTTTTTGTTCTTTAAAGGTTTTGTAATAGAACAAGCAATTTGACCTGTATTGTGCTAGACCTGGAAAATGACCTGACAAATCTGTGAGCATCCAGAGCATCTTCAGGAGTTTAAACAAATAGCCACCCAGCTGGTATCCAAGGCAGTTCACTGGTAAGTAATGGGAAGAGTTCATTCACTATGAGACATCTTAGGCACCCAGGATGCTTTATCTACTTGCATGTATATTCACAAAGATTCATGGTAAGCCATGTTTACTTAATAGTGCATCATGGTGTAGTGCAATTTATCATGACAGCAGTGGGGTACAGCCAGTGCAACTGAAAGTACAGAGAACCAGGTTTCTGAAAAAGGTTTTGTAAATGTGAACCAATTCTTCCCAATAGTCACCAAAGCAGCAAGCCACCAGAGGCTCACAGGCTCTCAGGAATGGATTGGCAGTGCTCCACAGAGTTATCACTGGGCATTTGGGTCATGCTGGTCTCTTTGGCCAAGTTAGCAACTGTTCTGGCTGAGCAAAACTAAGGGGAGGACTGGAAAGCGTGATCTGTTGAAGACAGGAGAAGAGGAGTTGAACAACTTTTTCCCTCCTGGGAAAGCCATGTATTTGCACCAAGGATTACTTAAAAGAGAGATGTGTGTTTATCTGTGTTGGCAATGCTGCAGGTCCCAGGAGGCTCTTCGGGTAGGGAGGGAGGTGTCAATATATTTTTGCATACAGGGTAGCTGCTTGCGAGGAAAGTGCTCTAATTAGAGGAAAATATTTGATCTCCATAGGCTTTTGGTGGAATATCTTAGAAAGATAGCAGATGTTGCTGAAATTATTTCATTCAACTGTTTTCCCCCCTTTTTCTTCCCTTGTTTTTTTAATGAGGTGCATTGAATTAAAACTTGATAAACAGCTCATGGCAGTTTATTAGGGGGCATCAAAAACTGCTCTAAATCAAAGCTGACACCTCATCCAAAGTAAAGTACATGCACATGCACCAACATCTCTGCCTTACTTTTGAAAGTCCCAAGTTACCCAGAACCAACAGCTCACCCTGGAAGCTATCAAAGACTCCCAAAACCGTGACATAACACAGCCAGCATGTATACCTCCACTGCATCTGGGGTCACCCTGATCAGCACAGCATCCCAACGATATGCATTCTGCACATTCCTGCCTTGTATCACTCCTTTGCCCAGCAATTCACCTTCTCCAGTGAGCCAGAAGGCTGCAAATCTGGCTCCTTAGTCCTAAAAGAAAGCACACAGAAATATAGGACTGCCTTAAAGACCTTCCAGATGGTCTCATGGAGGCCTCTGACTTAGTCAGAATGGGTTGAGGTGAGGAAGTTTAGAAGACAGGAATCTGAAGCCAGGTGTGATCTTCAGTTCAAGGAGACTTGTAAAATGCCCCATTTTAGGATATTTTGCCCCATAGTAAAATATGATACTACAGTCCCGGGTGGGTTGGCTGTGCCAGCACTGAACTAGTTCTGAACTGACGTAGAGTGAGAGACAGCATCTGCCACAGGCTCCCCTGAACAGGTGGAAAAATGATTCCTTTTGTGAAGATCAGGAAATGAGGCATGTATGGAGGAAACGTGTGGTGGTCTACAAGAAAGGGTGGGTGGAAGCTGTTAAATGCAAAAGACGATGTCACATCCCCATGTGAAATTCTGTCTTTAATGCCAGAAGTAAAGGTATTTTCCTCAGAGAAGGGGGTGCTGTCGTTCACCCCTGCAGACTACATCCTACAAGCACCAACAGCTCTGTTCAAACAGGGAATAATCACAGACCTTTCTCCTTGAAATGTTGTATACCCAGGGTCTACAGAGAACAAGCTACACAAGCTGACATCAAATACTGCCTGAAAACAGAAAACCTGTCATTGTGATTATAGAGTCAAAACAAGGGTCTTTATAAACTTGCTTGTCTTCTGTCACCCCAAAAGCATCTGCAGGACACCACATTCAACCCCACGGGACAGGTCACTTCATTATGTTGAGTGAGTCAATACATTGATTAGTTTATCAAATTATAAACAAGGTTTCTGCTTTCATCAGGGTTGTGAATATTAATTGATTCGACAGCCTGAACTTCAGTGAAACAAGTAGAAGGGGCATCGGGGCATCACTGTATTAATTAGCCATGTTGAAGCTGCTTTTAGCTGCTTCCGAAGTTTAATCAATATGCTACATTTGAGTCCCAAAAGGCTTATGAAAACAGTCTTTGAAATCCTTTAAATTGTTGCCTCTGTGAGGTTTTAGACTCTCGGCATATTCTCATTCTGCTGGTTTTCTTCCTCCTTTTTTTCCCTCCTGAAATCAATAGTGACCCGTAAGGACTGGTATGGGCGGGTTTTCTTATTTGTATCACAAATTTGCATTTACTAGGAAAAGAAGTAGAATGAAGATTTTCTGTTTTAGTGCAATAATAATAATAATCCTGGATATTAATGAGCTGGCCTCTAAATTCCAGTTTCTATATGCAGTAAATTACCTCTATAGACTTAATCTGATGTGAGTGGGCACGGCACCATTTAAATCATGTTTTTGTGAGCCCTTGCATACTGTTCAGATTTGGATTTAACACAAAGCAAGGTTTGAGCTTGTTAAGATGTTTTACTAAAAAGGAGGAAGGAGTAGGTGGAGCTGAAGATAAAGCAGAGAATGAAGCTGTGGAGAGAAAGGGACGGAGGGACTGTGACCACAGGATGATGTGGGGAGATGGGGAAAGCACAGCCAGTGTCGTATGATAAGTCTCAACGTTTCTCCAAGGAAAGCAGCTGGAGGAGACAAAAGGAACATGGGGTGCATGAGAAGTAAGACATGAAAGCAGGGATGAACTGGGAGACAGCACGTGGGCTGTCCCACTGGTCTCCAGTGCTTGGATGATGGGGCTGATGGGGACATGAAAACACAGCTGAGGAAGAGCAGTTCAGCACAGAAGGATAAGGGGTTGTCCTATAGGCTGGGTCTTTGGGAAGTGTCATAGAATCATAGAATAGTTA
>NW_009917063.1:0-34797 GCF_000696875.1 Nestor notabilis
TGGTGACCCGCCGCAGCCAGCTGTCGGGTCCTGCCGGAGCGCAGCACAGCTGGCTGCCCCCGAGCCCCCTGCTGCGGAGCCAGAGGTGTTCATCCCGTGCTTTCGGAGGGGACTTATTTCTCAGGAAAAGTGAGGAAAGCTTTTTTGGCCTCACTTAATTCCTTCATAAACATGTTCATTCTACCGTATTTAACGGCACATGGTAACGCCTGCAGTTTAAAAGCAGTGGCACTGAAACATTTTAAATAATTTAATTTCAGCAGGTTTTGACAGCTCTGAATTGCTTGTACGCATTCTGAGTGTGTCTTATAATGAGCAGTAGGAAGCTTTATGAGCTTTAGACTGTTCACTTAGGAAAATGAGATTTTTATGTTAGGAAATAGTCGAGCATTTAGAAGTTTGTCATGTCTCATAATGTGCTTTTCAGAAAGCTCTCTAATTGGAGAGTGTGGAACTTGGAAGAAAGAAACATACACCCTCCCGAATCGAAGTACCCTTCATTTCTTATCAGAGAAAACCTGATGATGATGTTTGGAATAGTATTGACTGAGCTAAAATTACGGGATTTCAGTGGGTGAAACGTGCATGAGTTTCTTCTCTCATGTAGGGCTTTAAAAACATGAATTTTACTTATAATAAACAGAACTTCAGTGCTGTTCCTGAAATAATGCTGAGATGGAGGTGCAAAGCTACCTATATTGTTCATGGACAGAGCATTTTTTTAAACCTAAATTGTCCAATCTTTTGGCTGTTCATATAAAATAAGGAAGCTGGAACAACATCCGCAGTCTGAAGCAGCAGTCATACCTCCCAAGGGTGTTGTGAAAATGCTGTATTGGAACAGCTCTTTTTTTTTTTTTTTTTTTTTTTTTTTTTTTTTTTTTTTTTTTTTTTTTTTTTTTCCCCTAGACCATAATTAATCTGGTTGTAGGTGGTATTAAACAGTTCTTGCTATGTATAGTGCTGATGCTGTCTACATTTCACAATCAGTTCTGATGTGTCAGTCTGTATGGAAAAAGAAGTATTTTATTTTTATTAATTTGTATTTTATGGACTGTAAAAAGATGCTTGTCAGCTGTTGTGGTGTCCTCTTCCCTCTCCTGCTGCTCCCCCAGCAGCGAACCTGGTGCAGAAATACATTTATTTGAGAAATACAATTTGTTATAAGTGGATTTATTGTGTTACAGGATAGTTTGGTGTGGAAAATATGTATGGTTAAAAGCCATCTTAGAATCAGCAATAGGAGGTTTTTAACATAGTTCTGTGTTCATCCACTTGATAAATGTTCTGTTTCAGTTGATCTCAAGTTACCCTTTGCAAAGTTGGAAGAACTCTTGAAGTTTGGGAGAAAACCAGATGATATGCAGGGGGTGATATTAGTGATATTATCTATCATTATTTCCTTAAAAGATAAAACTTGCAGATCTGCCATTGAGTTAGGAGGGATTGCCAACACTCATCTGGAGAGGAATGAAATAAACTTTCAATTCAGTCATTTTGATAGGTTTGAGAAGTACAACCTCAAAAGCTGCTAAGTATATAATGCTGCTCTGGGAACAGGCAATCACATGCCCAAGTAGAGGTGTATGGGCAGCACAGCTGCAGGGAATAATCCAGGAGGCACAGTCACAAGTTGATGTGGATAAACAACATTATGCTGCTGGCAGAAGTAGGTGCTATCCTTCGACATATTGATCCAGTTTAAATTACAGAAGGCTATTACTTTTTTTTCTTTTCTATTGCACTTTTGTGTCTATTCTTGAGTATTAAACAATCCAGAAAGTACAGAGGAAAGCAGTGTGGATTGAGAGGCTCAGAACCTATGACTGATGAAAATAAAAAAGTATTACTTTATTTTGGGGGGTGGGAGTGGAAAAGGCTGGGGGAGGGGTCTGTACCCAACAAATGGTTCACAGAGGCATTTTGCTATTTTTTAAGAACTTTATCCATGTTATCTGTGGTTAAGATGTACATTAAGAGGAAGTAAATTGTAGTGGGCGAGACTTAGGTTAAATATAGGCTGGAAAGTTTTCACCTATAACAGTCAAATTACATAGGTTGTTCAACAAGTTCCCATCACTGGGTTAGAGAAACTGGCAATAGTAATCTAGACACTTGGCAGAAAAAGGATGTACAATGAATTTTAGGAGTAGGAAAGAGCCTGAGATTCTACTCACGCCATATTTCATCAGATATTCATGGATTTTCTTAATGTTTTATCTAGATTATCATTACTGTTATCTTTCTCTGTGTATGTGCCTTTTTAATGGTAATTTATAAATGACAGCTGTATATGTAACATCTGACACTGTGCTGAGTGTATTTAGTTGCAGTGATGAAAATCAGATCAACAAAACTGTGTTTTCACAGGATGGAACACCATGAAGCTATTTTCTATCCATTCTGTCTCTGCTCCTTTACAACTTAATTTGGTAGAAAGTTTTAGGGAACCTTCTGAGCCTGAAGATGACACTGGGTTTTCACATTAGTTTATTCATTGACTTTTAATTAAGTTGCTTTGTAATCCTGCAATCCTAATAATTGAGGATTCTTGTTTAAAAGTCTAAATTTAGTTCATGATCATGGATTAATTTGGCTGACTTTCAGGTGAGGGAGTGAACTTGAACCTGTATTTGGCTAATAAATATCTCTCAAATAATGGCTTATAATATTAAGCTAGACCATTTTTTAACTACAGCACTACACTGAATTTACTGAAAAAGCAATAGACAACACAATGCAACCTTTTCCTGAATTTCTATTCAGAGATTTTTTTTTTTAATTTTTAAATGAGATTCCATTATGGAACTTACTCATCATCTTAACACTCAGAGCTCTTCAAATTAATTGGACTTTGGCATTTGAGAGGTGATGGTTTCAAGAAAACATGTGTTTTTATCTGCAACTACATGACTGGTTTAAGCCATTCTGATGTGGGTGGCTGTTGAAAAGTGGCTTTCTTCTTTGGAGTTGACCCCAGCTGGCCATGTGAGCAATATTGTTAGCACAGGGGAGCTAGTAAGAGTAGTCATGCTCATCTCAGTACTTGTGACCTGTGAGGAGGGTGGGAGTTCCTGCTCCCTTTCTACTTTGTACCTTGCTTGCCGTCAGTGTTGCGATGAGCCCTGTATGTTGCTTTAGCTTGCAGGAATGTGAAAAGAAACACAGGAAACAGAAAACGCTAGGGATTGTTTGTTTTTTTTTAAATCAGGTTCTTCCCTGACATGCTTTCAGCACTAACACCACTGCAAAGAGGGAGGATGGGACTGTGCAGGTGGGGTCAGCACTGGGGAAGAAGTGTGGTTTGAGCATAGCTGTCCATAGAATTGCATCTCTTAAGTGACTAAAACTGCAGTAGTGACCTTTTTGGGCTTGAATAATCCATTTGAAAGTTGGTGGTTGTGTGTGAGACTTCATATATAGTGGACTAAGTAGCCATCTGGCCATATTTTACCTCCTGTAGTGGATAAAGAGTGCAGTGATTTTGGTCACACAGCAGGATGATCTTCACGTGATTATTTTGGCATGCAATGGTCTTAAAAGATTGTGAGCTGTGAGGTTTCTGTTGCTTTCCTAGCAAACTGCTTTTTAAGGCTAGTAGATTTCTTTAGTGATGAAAACTGAGCATTGCAGACCTTTTTTTTTATTTTTTTATTTTTATTTTTATTCCATTGCTTTGTTTCTGGTTAAGCTCTTTCATGATCTGGTCTTACTATTTCTGTTGGGAGGACAGAAGTTTCAAGTCCTTTGTCCATAAAAGGTTGGCAGCTTAAAGCTGTCATTTGCTTTCTGGTAGCATCTCAATGCAGTGATCTGTCCCTGAAATCTAATTAGTTTCTGCTCTGTTTTCAGTTTCATTAGGTTTTTAATTTCTTAGCATATTCTTTATTTTTAGCGATAATAGAAGAAATCCAACAAAAAAATCCTTGTGCAACAAGATTTCTTGTTTTTTATAGCTCAATCAGCAGTTATTGAATTGTCATAACTGCTAGATATAGCTAAAAAAAAAAATCTCTAATTGGCTGGATTTGTGGAGTTTTATGAAACAAATATGGAAAACCAATCAGCCAGGAAAAATCTTGGCCATATGTAGCTCCCATTCAGAGATAAGGTCTCAAGCACTTGTAACTTCCCTTGGCCATAGCTGGGTTTGTTTGCTATACAGCCTTCCAGTGTTTTAATTGTAACTCTTCGGTGCTTTTGCTAGTGCGTTCTGCACCTTCTACTGTCCTATGCGATTTTTTTCCTTGACTGTTAGCTTTACCTCTTCTGAAGATTTCTTTGGTCTTACTGTTGGGAATTAGCCAGGTTATTTAGCTGGTATTTTATTTTTCTTGTCTTGCAGTAGTAGTCTGTAGCAGAGTCTTTCTTAAAACCCCTCGCTGTCCCTCCCTGAATTTTTTTTTGACTTGGCATCATCCTTCGGCAGGTTTTTGTGTTGTCTTTTAAGCTATAAACTTTCTGTAGACAGCTCTGCTTTTCTGGGGACCTCCTACCAGATTCTGGCTAGCTGGTCCTATGCACCTTGGTCATGACTCATTTTCTTCTAACTAACCTCAGTGGTACTGGTGTATCGTAACTAGATTGAGCTGCCGTGTATTTGTCAGAGGACTGGAGCCAGTGACAGAGGCAGTTGATAAGATCTCCCATGATGACAGCATCACTATGAAAAACACCTGAAAATGTAGTTTTTTTTTTTTCTTTTTAATTTGCATTAAGAAAGCAAATAATATCCTTTAAATTGATTTTTAGCTTGTGTGCTGTAACTTGTATGCCCTCTTTATATATTTATAATATTATAAAATATTATATTCATATTTAATACATGTCCTCAGTCAGCATTGGAGGAGAAAGCTAGGAAAATTACTAGTTTTCTATTATTTTTTAATGCATTGTCAAAACCTCAGAAGTCTAAAGTGTATTATATTACATAAGAGATGAATCTAATTTAGTGCAGAAATCCTGATGTATGAGAAGACTTTGTTGGGATTAGTCTGTTACATCCTAGCTGTGAAACTGGCTCTTTGAAATACAGGAATTTGAGATGATTATCTTGACAAATATGGTATGTGTTAAGAGTAAATAACCACTATGTATCTTGTCCTAAAATAAGCACATAAACATTTTACAAACCAAGATGAGTTTCAGGTTATTACATAAGTTAGTGCTATTCTGCCTTTGGATACTACTAAGTCTCTCCTGTTACTATGGAAACTATCTTTGCATATCTGAAAGGGGGAGGGGGGTGGATAAAATGATAACGTGTTGTTAAAATTTAAAATCGGCATAAACAGAATGTGATGATTGTCTGTGTACTACAAAATTTGCATTTGTTTACTTGATTTCTGCTGGCACTTTGAACTCTCTTCAGTTAAGTTTGTTACTGTATCTTTATCCTTTCCCTGCCCTTTTTCTGGATTTGCTCCTTTTTCTGGATTTGCTCCTTTTTCTGGATTTGCTCCTTTTTCTGGATTTGCTCCTTTTTCTGGACTTTGCTCCTTTTTCCTTCCAATCCCAAAGCATGGCATTTTTCAGAGACCTCTTAGATGAATCATTAAATCTGTATAATGAAAAGTACTCCAGAGTTTTAAGTAGAATCTGTCTTGGAAATTAAAGATGATGTGGTTGTCAGAACAGTTAAGAATTTGAGTTAACAGCACTCACTGTAACAGAACTGTTGTCACATTGGAGTCAGCAGAGTTTGAATTGACAGGTAAGAACCACTTACTCATTCCTGTGGTCTCTAGCAAAGATATCAGGAGAATATTTCCTCTCCACGCAGATAGTGTTACACTACTGCAGGTGAATCTTGCTTTTCTGGTGATTTCTGGATGCAGAGGTGGGAGGGAGGGAACTCATCACTGGCTGTTGCAGCTTGTATTGCAAACCACAAGCAGCATGACAGAAACTTGTGTAAATTGGAATGGTTGCTGAGGCTACTTGGATTATGTGAAGCTTTAACATTGGCTGTAGCTCAGAATTTGTAGGAATGCGAGGACAGCTTTGATCCTTTTCTTCCAGGCAGTGCTTTCCATTTTCTACCTTTTCTTCTGCATCATGAAGCATTTAAGAACTTGTCAGCAGCCCAGCCCACTGGTACTGTAGCCAGTTAAAATTTTAGTACCTGATTTATTTTTTTTTTTTTGTACTTTGTTTCTGTGGTTACTGTTAATGTGCAAGAAACTGTCCTCTGTGCAGCTTTTAAAACCGAGATTAGCAATAAACAGTAGTTTATTTGAACCTATTTAAAGCAAACAAACCTTGTGGTATACTATTAATTTCAACAAGATGTTGTTGACTAAAAATTTGATGAAGATATTTTGGATTTCTAAGCTCTGTAGTTTCTTCTTAAAATGGGAAGCTTTCCATACATGAAGGTGTGGTATGAATGCTCCTTCTCGCTTTGTGGTTTAGAATAAAGGAAGGGGTTAGTTATGTGTAATTATTAAGCACATGTAGTAATGTTACGTAGATAAAGGAATGGTTTTTCTCAGGTCTATCAGGTGATGGTGTGAACTCAATTAGTTAAAATTCAGAGTTTCCTTCATGTTAAATGTGTTACTTAGAACGGAAATCTTCACACAAATGTTTTATTCTTACAGTAAATAACTCCTGTAGGCTGCCATTGAGATTGGACATCAATAACCCCTAGATGTTTGGCTGTTCCTTCCCTCTCCCCTCCCCGTGTGTAGTGTTTGATGAATGAGGGAATGGCTTAATAAGTGGAGATTTTCTTTGTGGTTTTTTTTTTTTTTTTTTTTTTTTTTGATGTGGGCTTTCTTTTTGTGTGTGTTTGTTTTTGTGTTGGTTTTTTTTTTTTTTTAGATTTTTTTTTTTGTGCTGGTGTTTTTTTGTGGTTTTTTTTTTTTCTTTGGTGTTTACTCTGTTTACCTGTGGAAATACGTTCAGTGAGCTTTGCTAGGAAGTTATCAGTATGACTTCCATCAATCTGCTGAATTTCTTGTTTGTCCCAACCATAGGCTCTTATTTGAAATACATTCCTCCCTCCTACCCTCACTAGATGCAGTAAGCAGGTGAATTTTCTGTTTCTATGCCTAGCTATAAAGCAAATAGGGTAAGTCTTATGTTGTTTCTCTCTACTCTGGAAGTGACAAGCTTGATTAGTTTTTCCTCAATTTGATATGCTACCCACTATTTCAAGAGCAACAAGCAAGAAATATTAAACTGTAAACAAGTAAACAAAACCACTCAAACCATGTAGTCTGTGATGATTTTGAATAAATACCAAAATTAATTATTCTGAGTAGAGGCCTCCTGCTGTAGTTTTAATCATAGATTGTTGTATGACGTAACTTCTTGCTGTAACGTAGTATACCTATATGAAAAAAACTATTGGCTTAGGTTATTTTCATTTCCTAAAGACTTAAAAATTATTTTGAAGTGAAAATCAAATTACTTTTTTATTGCTAAGTACTGTTTACTGTTTTGCTAAATTTGAAAATTAGACTATATAATAGCATGTAGCTCCAGTACTTATACCATGATGTGACAGGGAGGAAAATATATCCTTTTCTACTTGTGATTTTTAGTTGAAAATGAAATGCATCAAGACAGCTCTGTCTTCCCCAGGGTATATTTTTAATTTTTCTTTGAAGGACTTAACTTTGCCAGTACTTTCTCAGAACATGGCTGCCTTCATCTCCGCTCTCCTAGCTGGTTCATGTTCCCTCAATGTATCTACTGAAACACTGCTGTCTGAGCCATAGTGGCTATTGTAGTTACTTTGGAAACAGTGCAGTAATGCCAGGCTACAGTAGAGGTAAGAGACGAGATGGATTGCATTGACTTCAGCATATGAACTTAGGTTATGTATTTACTAGGATTTAATTTTAAGACTGCATTTTAAGTAAACTAGTATTTTGGTTTTGGTCATATGAAGTTGTGCCCCTGATAATTGGTCTTACTGTGGTTGTGTTGCAGGCAGTGGTACAAGACCTATAGTTCTGCAGTCTTTGAAGCATGTTGCTTTATTGTTGGTTTAAACTGACCTGCAGCAAGGGGTGCTCTTCCTTTGTGCTTGTGGCTTTCTGTCTCTCCTTGTCCATTCTGTGTGTTCCAGCTGCTACCTTAATGTTATAGTGGCTGGAGGTGAGTTAGGTTGGGGAAATTGATTGAGCTGAAAGTTGGTAGTAGGTTTTTTTTTGTTTGTTTGTTTTTTTTTGTTTGTTTGTGTTTTTTTTTGTTTTTGTTTTTTTTTTTTTACAGCAGGGTCAGGTCCTTCAGTTCAATGCAGTGCTGTGCAAGGGCATCTGTGAGAAGATAACAGCATTGGAGAAAGGTAGTATTAACTGTTGTACTAAAAGTCCATGCATACCAAGTAAATAGTGATTGAGGAAGGTGGGTAAGGGAGATCTAGCTATATACAAAACGCAGTGTTTTACACAGATGTCACAAACTGTGTAGTTGAAAAATTACATTGAAAACTGATAAGGAAGTACTTCAGGAATCCATAAAATTTGTAGAAGGTGACTTTTAGATTATCAGTAGAGCCAAGATTTTAGTAAGGTTTCTTAAAGAGATTAGTTATTGTAAATGATAGTAATTTAGGAATGAATTTTGGAATGAAACCTTTGTTTCAGGAGTTAATTTGTTTTTTACCAGTTGATTTATTTTAAGTGAAAGTTCGTGTCTCAAAACTAAAATCGCTTGCCTGACATAAATATTTTATGAAGCAAACCTGATGAAATGTGATTTTATTAATACAGGATAATGAAAACACGTCTCGTTCTGATTCAGCTGTAGATGCTTGAAAGAAAAAAAATCAAGCAAGCACCTATCTGAGTTCTAAATGCATCTAGTTGACTACTTTTAAACTTTGTTGCAAAGGAATCTAAGTAAAAACTGGTTTGTTTCCTTTATTAAGTAAACATCCTTCCTAAGAAAGTATGCATCCATGGAGTGTTTCTTTTTTTGTCACTAAAGCGTTCAGAAACTTTTTTTATGTTGCCTCATGTCTGTTTATAGTATCCTATGAACAGTAGTCGAGGCTGTCATTTATTTCTCTTGATGTTGAAGAGTGGTAAGACTTCCTCATTTCAACAAAATGTACCTAACTTTGGCTGTGATCAGGTCCACAGAAATTGCCATTTTCTTTCATAAGAGTGATGAGCAATTGCAGATAAAATATTATCTTAATGGAAAGAAAAAGGATGCATCTTCATGGTATTAGGTAGTTACAAATGGAGCATTATACGATTCAGCTTATAAGTGAGTGGAAATCTGATGCGTAATGGGATGATGAAGGGGAACTCAACCAAAACTGTTGTTGTCTGAAGAAATCTCAGATGGTGTTTCATGATACTGTATGACAAGGTGATGAGGTGGTAGTGTCGAAGTTCAAAAAGTAGGGCAGGGAGAGAAAGGAGGAGGGAGCTTATGTTATTCAGTACTTTCATATCGTTAAGTGTATACTTGGGCTGGATTTAACTGAATAATTTGAGCTCTGAAAAGCTGTTATACTCGAGATTTTTGGGAGTAATAGTGAGTTGTTCTTTGGAAAAAGCCTGGTTGTTGGTCAGGAAGAAATACTACAAATTATGAAGAAAGGGAAGTAGTATACTAATCACTGTCATTTGAAATGATATGTAAAACTAGAAAAGGTTTGAATAAACCTTGCCGGTGTTTTTGTATATTAGTTTTTGTGCATGAAAAGAAAATGGGACTTCTTGGATTTAAACGACCTGCCCTGTAGTCATAGTTCTTCAGAAGCTAAAGCCAATGTATGTTAGCAGCTGTGGTTTAGAACTTCTGCCTGTCCTCTTCCTTGTGCAGTTTAGTTCTTTGGTTCATTATCTGCTGGAATAACTTGCTGAAATTGGCTAAGCAAAGGTCGAATGAACCTGGGTCTGGAAGCAAGGAAAGCCAAGGAGGCTGAGGGAGGAATGGAAGAGCACTGTGGCAGCCCAGTGGCTGCCACAGTGTCAGGTCAGGTCTTTGGAAGCAATAGTGAGTATGCAGTAGAACTCTTTGAAATCGTGAGCATTAATTATAAAGGAGGCAACTGTAGAAACACCGATAGTTATTTTCATGGTATGAGACCTGGGGCCATTCATTGAAAATCAGAAGAAGGTTTAAAAGTAGATACTAGCTTGCTCCTAGCCCCTGCTTCCCATTTTCCTGGGAGAAGGGAAGAGCACACCTGTGTGAACAGGTAGAATTAAATGAGGAAATTCATTACAGTGGACTATTTTGCAAACCAAGAGTGTGTTGTTATGGGGGAAAAAAAGTTTCTTGCCATTACCCTTTGTACTGCACCATCTGGTGCTAACTGATGCTGTGCAAGGTTGAAGTAGCTGGACATCAGAGTCAGTGCAGCCAATTCGTAAGTTTTTGCTAGCCTGTGAAGCTGCAAGGTACAGTCATGCTGCTTGAGATGAGACAGTTTGGCAAAATACCTGCTGTTTTCCATTAGCATTTGATTTTTGGTTTTATGCAAATGTTTAAAGTGACAGCTATTGTGGAAAGAATAAGGGTAAAATGCTTAATAGAATGCTCTAATGCTGCAGTAAGCTGCATCATAATTTATATGGTAAGTTTTTGGGAGGTGTTAAGTGCAGGTTTTCAACTGAGGACTGGCAAAATTTTTGGTGGCACTGACTCACTTTGTAAGTTCGTCTTATTGAACTGTTTCTTCTGTTGATTTGTATTGTTTTCAGTCTCCTAAATGGTATCCTAAGGCTGAAACTTCTTTCCTGCTAGAAGTTAGTAAGATTACAATGATATTTTTGTTTTCTTTTTTTTTAACCGCTTTTAGTTTTCTATGCTCAAAATGCTGTCAGCAGCAGATTAAATTTCTTACAGAAGCCAAAGAACAAGACAGTCATTGTAACAAAAGTTACCCAAATTATTGCTTTTATTCTTTAAATCTGAAAGTAGTAGTTGGTTACTCATTTGAATAAATTTTTGTCTTTTTTTAAGTTTTAGCACAAATTTTAATAAATGCTGCTTTAATTCTGGTTATATGTTGTTCTGATACTGTATTTTTTAGTTCTGAGAAATATTGAGTAGACTTTAGGCAGAGGACTAAGCATACCAACTGAAGATACTGAGTTTTTGTTACTCTAATAGTGTTAACCTACTTAAACTCTAGATTAGCGCCTTGCTATTTGTGATTAGAGAGCCGGTCTTGTCTTTTACCTTCAGATCTGTGGGTGACGTGGAAGCTTTAGGCAGCTGTAGTGTTTTAGGTAGTAGTGTGACAATTTTGAAGATCAATCAACCTGTCACTGAGGATCAGTCAACCCAATTTGCTCTGGAAAATAGGCTTTCACTGTGTAGCTGCTACCAGGCCACTCTTATTTGCAGAATGTTGAAGATAACCTTAAATAACTTTTCAGACTTTGTGGCTTCTTGTCTGGTTTTTTTTTTTTTTTTTTTTTTTTTTTTAACCCCTTGAAAGGTTTCTAAAGAATTGATTTCATTATGGGAATGAAAATGATTGTTTGACTGCTTCTCTTATGACTGTGAATACTTTCAGTGAAATTGTCTGGTCTTGCCACTGGTTCTGCTCTGAAAAGTGACTGCAGAAAATGTATCTAGAACTAGAATGTATCTAGTTCAGTTTGCCTTTTTCAAATTTTTTCTTTTGTGTACACAATAAAAATGAAAGTGGAAGTGAAACACTGCTGGTATTAAGAAGGACGTTTTGCACATGAAAAGTAAGAAGCGTGATGTTCAAAGGAGTGAATATTCAGCTTGTTTTCCAAGTCCGTGCTGTTTTTTTGTGGTCATAAAAGATAAGCTTAATTCTAGTCTGTTTATTGGGAATGTAGTAAGAGACTTGTTAGAAGCAGAAAGGAGCATGAATTTCACTATCAAGACAGAGCTATGATTATGTTTTCCTTGGCAAAGGAAAGTTTTGCATTCAGAATTTGAGAAGGCAGATTTAAATATGAAGTTCTTTGTTGCTTTCTGCGCATAGATTGGTATTGGGAACATCAACTGTAAACTGCTGTGGAAAACAACAACATATGTCCTGGGATCACCAGAGGCTGCCATTTGTACAGAAGAGCTCCTTTTGTTGGTTAGGTAGTAAATTTCACATCAGAACTTGAATATAGAGCATTCTGTATTGTGTGGAACTAATGTGTGTAAGACATTTCTTGTAAGTATTTTGCTTAACCTCAGAGTTGTTGGATATCTAGTAGAGAGCATATTTCCTGGATATTTTCTTAATGTTAGTATGTGAAGTAAGTGTAAGAGATGTAATGGAGGGTGAATTATGACGTTCATACTGGTGACAAGTACAGGTGCCAACGCTAGTAGTGAAGTTCTCAAAGTATTGCAGTTTAAAGTGGTAGGGTAAGGTACTGTACTTTTCCTCTGCATCTTGTCCAAGAGTTAAGTAGCCTGTTATATTTGCATGAATAATGAGCCTTTGGCTCTGACACATTCGCTTGTTTTGTGAAGTAGCCTCACCTTATGGTCTCGGATTTCTCACTTAAGAATATTTTGAAGCTGCCTTCCTCTTTGGTCTGTCTCAAACTTCTGCTAAAGACAGATTACTTCAAATGGGAAGTTGTAGTTAATTGGTTTGTTAAACAAGCAAACCCACTGAATTTTACTGATTGCATGTTAGTCATTTTCTGTTTACTCATTGAAATGGATATGGAGTTTAGTTGTAATGAAAGCAACCTCAATTATTTCTTTCCTAAACCTGAAATATTTTTAAGGTAATTTGGTATACCTAGATATCTGAATGTGGATTAAATACTTCTAATACCAGAAATTCTATTTTATTTTTAAGGTGTCATCATGCGAAGATGACTTTCAGGCATCCTTCAGCTTGTGTCCGGTTGTCATCCTTTCAGAGGAAATAGGCAAATAAGATTTTGCATTTGGCAGGGCAGGCAGAAAGCTTTGCTGCTGGCTGCAATGCTGCTTCCAGAAGGGGTTGGTGCGTGTGGGATGGCTAGAGGTGGGGTGCAGGGCCCAGGGTGAGGGGAAGCAGCCAGCCCAAACAGGAGCTGTTGCTGCTCATGCTGGAACTTTCCAGCAGTGAGCCTGCTTCCTTCTGCCTGGCTGTTGCTCATGCCAAGGCTATTGTTGTTATACTGGACTCTGAGAATGCAGCATCATTTGGGAGCTGGTGCTTCAGACCATGCAAGCTTCAGGATGTGGCGGGGAAAAGCATACTTGGCTAGCAATTACTACGCACAGTTTCCTGCTTCACTTGTTCATTATTTTCATTTGTTGTTTAACATTGCTGAGTTTGTAGGGCCCAGACATGTTGAAGTGCATACCCATGGTGTTATTCGATCAGCAGCTTTAAGGATGGGATTAATTTCAGATTTCTGAGGGTGTCAGCATCTGAGCTAGAAGTCTGGGCTCCTATAACATAGTAAACTTGTTTTACCATGATGTAGAAAGCGCTGTCTGGAGATGTGGTTCGCACTCTACTTGCTGTGTCAGTTACATTTCTGTTGAGTGTTTAGATATAAGCTTAAACTAACTTTTTAAAGTTTAGATAAACTTTTAGATATACTTTTTGAGTCAGGTGTATTTTTGCCATGTTTCTTTAATGTGTTTACTTTTTTTGAATGCTACAGAATGAATAATCTCTGCTCAGGTTGGATATTAATTTGCTGTTTATGTTCACAGTGCTTTTTAAGTGCACTTAAGGTTTGTTTTCTATGTCATTTAGCTTTAAACTGTTGCAGGATTAGGTTTCAGCCAATCAGTGATACTACCTAGGAAGCTGTAATTAATGTTATTTAGGGGGGGAGAGGTGGTGTTAACTCCTTCTCGCCGGCTTTGATAGTCTTGGTAGCCATAGTTTTCAGAAGGTTTGAGACTTCTTAGTAGATATCTTTTTTTTTTTGCCAGAGGGGATATCTATTACTGAATTCACTTGAGCTTTTTAACTGTTTTAAAGACTTCATCTGGATGCTTGAGTAGCAGTGTTAGGAAGGTTGTTTTTTTTCTTTGGTGTTTTGCTTTTTTTTTTTTTTTTTTTCTTTTAGGCATATAATGTTTCAAAATGTATCTTGTAAGATTCTTTTAAATGTCTTATCTGTTGAGTCATGCTGTTACATTTGCCTTGCCTTGCCTTGCCTCGCCTCCTCCAAAGCGACATGTTTTGGATGTTATGATTATGTACCCCAACCTCCTTAACAGGCCTTCTCACCTCATTTGATTCACCACTTACTTTTTGCTCCAGAGTGGAAAGGAATAGTGAAAAGCTAAATACAACCATTTTGTATTGCTAAACTTTCTATGAAGGTATTGTGTGCATTCTGTAAAATGCTGGTTACAACAGCGCGTAGCTGAAAATGCCATGTGGGTCCTGGAAGGAATTTCTATGCTTTGCTAATTTTTATTTTATTTTTTTTTTTTATATAAGGTGCTTAGCTGGTTTTAGACCTATCTGCCTATGTTTATAAGGAGTGTACCACAAGCAGAGAGTAGACTGCTATCAGTTCGTGTAGTTCTGAAACTCTTTACAGAAATATTTTAGATCTGTAGATAAGACTAAAGCACAGCTATGGAAAAAGGAAAGAACAATTCCACCTCTGCGTTAATTGCATCTGGGAACTTCAAGTAACACTTTGTACTTCATATCAGAATGTTGTGCTAAATTAGAAATTGTGATATCCTCGCCCACAATTGTTCAGTATCATGCAACTGTGATTGGTTTAGTCACAAGAAGAACACTGGTCTGCCTACTCTGTCTTTGCAAGCTACCATACCATTGGGGTTGCTGTTGGTGGTTCATTACTATTCATACATGTTCTGCAGTAGGAAGGATGAGAGTTGTGGGCAGTGTCGTTTTTCTGATGGCATAGACTTGTCTTTGAAAGATACAGAAAAAACCCAAAATCTTCAAGAATGTTTGGTGACACATAATTTGCAGCTTGTTAGGAGACTACAGTTGTCCTGTGTTTGAGGATCTTTTCAGTAGTCAGTTCAGAACATGTGATGGGAGTCTCCTGAGTTGCTGTTCCCTTTTTGGACTAACAAACACTGAAATCTGCAGGTAGCTCTTACCCGTTATATCTGACTAAAGCAAGTTGTGACAAATCAACATTTATGCCTAAGTTCTGCACTGTACTTCTAAGCATGGCTGAATGTTTCATGTAATTAAGGCTTCTAGAAATCTGCAGGGTAACTCTTCATATGCAAATATTTTAATAACTAAATAATATATTTAGAAATAGTGATTTGTCTGGTATAGAATGGCTTATTTTGTAATGTGATTTTTTTAAATTAATATATTTTTTTTTAATCCTTGGGCAAAACTCTGGCTTTGCATGCCTGTCCAACATTACCTTCAATTTTGGTCACACCTGTTAATTACCTCCTCAGGTGAATGTCCAATGGAACTTGCTAAGCAATGTTTTCAAAAGAGAACACAAACAAACAAAAAACCCCCATAAATTTCTGTGTAGCTTTTGCTTTTATATTGTTTATAAGGTGGTTCAGTTCAGATAGGGGGTGAATGATACGAAGGTGAGTACCCGAGAAACAGTTATATGTGGTATTAGAGTGTTAATATGCCCTCTGACCTGGAGCCTTGTGTATAGTGATTCTAATGCATAACTGAATATGCCTTGAATGTGAAATATTCTGTAATTAAAAGTAGCGCAGTCATTTTTCTGCAAAAAGTATGTAAAAATTAACTCCTCCATTCTGTTTATCCACTTGCTTGGCATAATGATTAATGTCTCAACCAGCTGTCACTGTTGCCCAACCAGATTTTATGAAGAGGAGAAGAAATGGGAGAATCGGAGGCAAGCAAGAGAAAGTAATGAAAGGATGCCAGTATGGCCTCACGAGTGTACAACAGAAGATTGATGCTGGCTGCACTTGGGAGAGAAACTAAATAAAAGTTGCCAGTGGAATGGGAGATGAGCCAGAGGGAAGCTCTGTCAAGAGAGGGTAGCAACAATTGAGCATGCTGCACAATGCATTTTGAAAATGCTGCATCTGTCCAGGAAAAAATAGCAAAAATACCTTGGCATTGATGGCATTTAGATATTCAAGTCATTAGGACAGCAGTGGTGACAGATTTGTTTTGTGTAGGGTTTAAATGGTTGCATACACAGTTCCCAGCAATAAACAAGTTGGGGAAGCTGGGAAATGTTTCTTAGGATTATTCCTTGTGTGTCATTCTTTTGGTGTGTTTGTTCATGTACATAAACAATATTTTGTCATAGCTGTTTAAGAAACAAGCATAAAGCAAACCAGAAATGCTAAACTAAGACACATCTTTTATGTGGTTTATTTTTGTTTGAGAAATTTGGTGATTCTGAAATTTTCCACTCTGAGGTTGCCTGGCAGGTTACAGTACGTATTCTTTATTCCACTCATGGCATATTCTCTTGCACACTTATGTTCCGTGGCTGGAAGTTGTTAGCTAAGTCACTGATAAAGCACCTTTTGTTTTTAGGGTAGGGTTTACTAACTGTTTTGCTGCTTTAAAAATCTTGGTTTAGCAGAATTTGTGTAAGTGTGTGCACGAGAACTCATTGTCCAAAATGAGTAGTACTGAAATTATGCCATAGGAAACCCTCAAGGGGTTTATTTTTTCATTTTCTGTAAGTAATCTAGCCTTGCTTATGAGTACTTCTTTTCTTCCAAAGACTTGGGTTACAGACATGGAGGATTGTATGCATGTATCATACATTATTCTGCTATCTAATTTTTAAAAATAATTAAGGGAATCAAATTTTGGATGCGGTTGTAGATCTTTACAGACTACTGAAATGTTGTATTTGGAACAAAGTGATCTTGGCAAATATTTTTACTGCTTTCATAAAAGAACAAACTTACTTGCATTTCTACAGAGCATATTATCACGTAGTCTGCTGTTCAGAACCATTTTGTTAGAATTTCACTTCTTGATAGAACAGAGAATTCAAGTGCTATGGCATCAACTTATTATCTGTGGTGCTGTAATGTGGAAATCCATGGAGGCTCTTTAGAGAGTTGTTTTTTCCAGAGATGGCTCTCTCAGACAACAATTGATGCTATTATTCATGAATATGCTTTTAGGCATATTGTTGTGTGCTTCTCCCCGCTCACTGATGCAGAAGTGACTGGTTAAAACCTTTTTTAAGAACATAACTTTTATCTTACAAAATTGGAGAAGTAGCTTATCTAATATCTTGAAATAACTGCCTACCTGGGGTTGAGAAAAGGATACCACAAGAAGTATGGCGCATAGCTGAAGCACAGGATAACTCTTCCTAACAAAACACATTTACTAGTTGCCTTATGTCCTGAAGTGTGAAGACTTGTTCCAGACTGCCTGATTTTTATCCTACCTAATACAAACATGGCTTTATGTTCCATCATGTGGATCTCACTTGGAAAAGTTTGATGCATTGGACGTGATGATCAGTAGGCTCACTGTCATAACTGTCTTACACCATGTAAAGGCTTTTTTTCCTTAGAAGCTAAAATACTGTCATTACAACTTGTTTTATTTTTCTCTACTTTGTTTTCTATCAAATGCCTTTTGCATATAAATATCTCCCATTTCTTCCTTTGGAATTATGCCCATTCTGTTTGGAGATGAGCGGAACAGCACACAGTACTCAAGCAGGGAAGGTGTAATTACCTCTGCATTTCTCTGTTTAATAACTTTTAATAACTGCTTATTAAACAAATAACTAAATGGAGTTAACACCAATTAGCAATCTTTCTGGTAAGAAATTCTCTGCTAAAACATTCCGATGTATATAATAATCTCAGGCCAACTACTGTGCATATCATTACTGGTCAGTTTTTCTGTGCCTTCCCTTCCACATCTCCCTCTCCACAGGTCATGCTTGGTTTTCTTTTCAAGTTGTCATAGATGGCATTTGTTGCTAACACACTTTGCCAACAGCAAAATTTGGTATGAAGGAAGAATATTGTTTGGTATCATTTCTGCAACTGATTTTGTAGCTATTCACACTGATGCAGAAAAAAAAAAGTCTTAAGTTTTTGTTTTGGGTATCAACTGCCTGGGTATAAGCCCCTGAGTATAAATAATTTGCCCCATGCACTGTGTTCAGTATTTCTCTGCATTTGTATCCTATCTCTGAAAAGTTGTCTTTTTGTTTGTTTTCACATACTGTACCATCTCTTCTATTGAGTACAACAGCTTATGAAAAGAATTTTGTACCATTTATTTGTTGTTCAATTTGTCTTCAGGTAAAATACTAGATTACCTTCAAGAAACAAAATCAGCGTTTTCCAGACAGAATTGAATGTAGCTCTTTTTCTCCTAGAACGTATTTATGCAATATTTACTGCATTGATAAGGGAAGAGAAAACTGAAGGTACTCTGGTAGGCCAAGTAAAAGAAAGGCATTTTAAGAGGAAGTGCAGTTTTTCCTTCTTTGGTAAACATTTTATATTAAACAGCAAAGAAATGGAGGCCATTTGATCAGGAACCCAGTGGCTCTGTATGGCCAGACATTCCTGTGGATCCAAACTGAAATGAACAAGACAAAATTTTCTTTATTTCTGCTAATGAAATGTTTTACCTACCAAGTGATGAATATTATCACCTTTTTTGGAAGGTGACAAATATATGTTGTTAAAAAGCAACATTTTATTTACATATTATGTGAATTTGTATTGTGCATGTTTATGCACGAATTTTCTTTGGTAATGTTGCTTAGATTCTAGTGAGTTACAGTATCTCCAATTCAGTATATAATTACAGGAATATTATTTCCTTCAGTTTCATTGCATTTCTTGTCTCTCTTCAGTTCCCTAATAGAGGGAAAGTGTCTTAGAAACAACCAACTGACCAACCTCAAACCCACAACAACAGCAAGAAAAAACCCCAAACAAATCAAACCCAACCACATATAAACATGTTTTCATTGTGTGAAAATGAAATTCTGTTGTTTGTTGGAAACAACAGAACAAATAGGGAAAGCAAAATGCTTACTTTTTTGTTTGCTTGTTTTTGTTGTTTTATTGTGATCTGCTTTAGTGGAGAGAAGTTCTAGGTGGGATAAACAGGTGGCAAGACTTTGATGTACTAAGTATTTCTGCAGCTTGTTCAAATCATGCTATTTTCCTGGCTGCAAATGGAGCATGTAAAACCACAGGCTGGTGTTTCTAGTCATCGACAGCTCGGTGATGTGCTACAAGTGATTGTTTGCTTTGCAAGTCCTGCCTGAGGCGTGTGAGAGTTAAATGTTTGCACCCATATAGAAAATCTCAAGACTGACTTATTAATCAGTTTTCTGTTGTCTTCCTGATTAGTTAATGACATACAACAAGGCTTTAGCTTCAGCTGGTGCTGGGCTTGTGCTGCAATTTGCTCTTGTGCTCATGTAAGGGACCTTGAAGTGTCTGGGCAGTGGAGCTTTGATCATGCAGGGAAGATGCCAGTGAGAAGAGAGAGTTTTTGGAGTCAGTTTGCAATCTTGGAGGTGACAGGAAGACACGATGCAGCAGACATGGCTGAATGTTTGGCCTGGTTTCCTTGTTTCTGTTTGAAACATCTCTGAGGCGTGGCTTCTATCAGCCACATCTTCATGTGGGTGGATAATTCTCTAGAATGCAGAAACTGATTAATCAGACTATTGTGCAGTGTGTGGGCAGAGCTGGGGTGGCACTGGATCAAGGTGCTGGGGGTGACAGGACAAATTCTGGACTCTGGTGTGCTTTTGAAGGAAAGTGTAACACAAAACTGTTGTCCAGGTTTGTTGTTTTTAAATTGCCATTGGGCTTAATTTGGACAAGGTTGAAAACCATTCCCAAGTTCTTCCTCCCTTTTGGGTTTGACTGTGCTACTGCGGGTCAATGCGCCTGTGCTAAATTATCGATATATGAACTTGGCATAAGTTATTGTAGTTTATTATGTAGTAATTATTACAGGATTAAAAATAAATGTATTGTGAGAAAAGATAAGTCTTCAGAAGCCATTTGTTTCAAGATGTCTGTATGAAAAACTGCAGCTAAGATCCTGCTTGTCTTCACTGTAATTTTATCTGGTTGCTTGTTTTTTGTTACTTTGGATATCTTTTATTCAGCAATTATGTATATACTTACTTGCTCACATGAGTCTACTTTTCTGTGCTTTCATAGAAGTATACAATGCTGACAAATGCTGATCTAATTTGAAAAGTGCAAGTGGGTGTTTAAGTGCATAAAAGATTATCTCCTTTTTATGACAGTCCTTACCCTTTTGCTGTCTCCTTTTTTTCGGTGTCCTTTCAAATTGGCTTGCAGGTGGAAAGCCCTTTCAGGTAAGAAAAGGGTGTGTTTGTATTCATTTAAGATTTTTTTTTTTTTTTAAGCATATATGTGATGTTTCCTATTCTACAGAATGGGCAGGAATTACTTGTAACTTGTTTTTTGAATAAATGGTTAGAATAAAATTACATGAAATTAAATGTTCTGGAGCTGGGTATTTAATTTGCCAGCTTGCTGGTCTACATTTCTGGAATTTCTTCTGTTCATTTGACATTTCGTAGAAAGACACACTGAAATGATGACGAAAGGAATGATTCTTTTCAAGGCAGTGTTTTGGTAGCAACATAGGATTGCATTTTTAGTAATGTAGATTTTTTTGTTTATAGTCTCTGCAGGTATTTGCAGAATTCTGTTGTCATTCGAAAGAATATACTTGACTCTCAACTTTCCTGTTACCGATTTTTTTTTTGTTTGTTTGTTTGACGATTTCTGTAAGTTTTTGGCATTCTGTACTTGAAATAGTTGATACTTAATTTTTACCTCAGTCTAGCACTCTTGTAGTCTTGTCTATGGCTTTAAAATAATGGTGTAATATTTATTGTAATAGCTGAGCTAAAAGAATTCTATTAATCAGGTTTTATACAACATGTAATCCTTTATAAGGGATCAGTAAATCAAAAGCCATGTGATCCTGTATGAAACACTGGAATTTAAAGAACTTCAGTGTTTAAGTTTGTTTATTAAAACTTAGGTGGAAATAATTACACTTTTTTTCTAAAAAAGAACAGAGGATCTTTTGTACAGTGCGCAGATTAAATTTACTGCCAGTAATTCGCATTACCTGCCGCTGCCTTAATTCTCAGAATTTGTACCTTAAAAAAAAGTCCCATGAAACTTGCAGTTGTCAACACCCAGTGAATTAAATAATGTCTGATACATTGATTTTTACATGTCAGTTTGCTGCTTGAGACTGATTAAGTACTATTACTTAAAAATGTTAATAGCTTTACTCTGCTTACTATGTAAGCTATTCCTGGCAAGTGTTAGAGAAAAGATTTTAGTTAATTTCATTAAAGGCCACCTTTCAATAAATAATGCTCAAGTTTAGTCTGCAGTTACATGGAACAGCTGATGCGGTTCAGAAGAGGCTGGAATTTCTTGTTGGTGTTCTGTTCAAGCCATGAATTTGATTCAGGGTTTGTGCCTTCTGTAAGGTGCTGCCATGACTAGTTATGCAAATGAACTCTGAGCTTAATATTTTTCCTGTTGAGGTAGAACTTCTTTCAGTTTAAGACCTGAGCTCTATTGGAATAGATTTGGGTACCTTTTCTGGGTGTTGCTTGCATTAATTCTGCATATCTCCTTAATTTCACTTAAATTTATCTGGTTTTGGTTGCTTCTCTGTATTAATGTACTTCATATAGGCAATCATTCTTAGAGATTTCCAATCAAAATATGGGTAAAGTCTCAGGTTACAAATAATTATTTTTTGTGAATATATTGAATGTCTTTTTTGTAAGGTGTTTTTGTTACTCTGCTTTAAGTAGATCAGTAAAACCAATGCCTTACTATCTCATCTCCTTTTCTACTGTTTCCACACGCTTCTCCAAAAAAAATCCCCCTGCTGTTGACTGCAACTTAGCTAACAGCATCTTGAATCTTATTTTTGATCAAGATTGCAGTTGTAGTGCAGTAACTTATGTAACACTTTTTCATAAATTACTTTTTCTGCTTATAAAAAGTGAAAGCATTTTGAAACAACCCTGTCTTCTCTTTTTATTCTGCATATGAAAGTTAACACTTCTCAGAATCTTTAGCTTTAAACTTGTGTAAGCCATTAAACTTTTTTTTTTTTTCTTTTTTAATGTATTCATCCCTGGAGAATCTCAAATGTCTCAATTTTTAAATTGCTGAAAAGAAAGGTGGGGCTTCTACAGAAACAACGCTGAATCTTATTGGAGCTTTAGAAAACAGTGTGAGAAAGTTTCTTTGCTTTAGCCATAGTACAGAGAAGTAGAATTTTGCAATAGATACCTCACTTAAAAGTTCAGGTTGTCATTTGGGGCTAGACATGGTCATGTAAAGTAGAATTTTAGGTTTTTTTCCTTTATAATGTTGTGTGTATAAAATGTCTCCTAATATGAGAAGTATTTCTTATGGAACTACAAGATGGAAAGCAATGTTATACAACATAGTGTGGCTTTAGAAAAAACCTCAGTCTTGAACAAACGTGCCTATTCTACTTGTGGTGAATTCTTTCTTCTGAATGGTTATCACCCTATTTGCAAGCTCTGGGTTTTTTAGGCATACCGATTCTTTACACCCTGTTCTCTTTATTGTCTTTCAGTATTCCTTAAGTACTGCTGAAACTGTCTCTCTCTCTCCTCTCTTCCTCATATACAATGTATTTGTTTGAACTGATGGGGTGGTAGAAACATACAGATTTTGCTAAGGTGTTCCTAAGGAGAAATTCATTTGTATGCTTTCATACAAACACTCTTTACTATTGACATGAAAAATAAATGTGCACATTGAATAGCTGTAAAATCTGTGCACAGATGTCAGTGCTGTAAGACCCGATCTGGGATTTGAATGGGATTTTCCAAAGGTTTCCTCAGCCTTGCCTTGTTCGTTCTTCTGTCACCATTAGATATTTACTTAATGCTTTGGGATGTAAATGTGGTGGGTTAGCAACTTCTTCACAACAGCATGCTTTCTAGGAGCTTCCTAGGAACATATGGCAAGGATACAATTAACATTTCATAAATATGACTACTGGTATTACATTTTTATTTGTATTTGTGAATTGGAACAGTTGTCGCTATACTAGAATCTGCCTTTCAAAAAATATGCTAGAGATGTTAGTTGGAAAGGACCATTGATGTCAAACTTGTGCTTTGAGCAAGAATATCGCCATTGCAGGGTCAGGTCACCTGGCCAGCTCCTGAAAGCCTCTAAGGGTGAAGGCTTCACATACTCAGTAGCATGACATAGTACTACAATGCCCTCATAGCAAAAGCTTTCCTGGTGTATAAGCTGACCCTCCCAGTGCATAATTTAACTGTTGGCACATGATATATTTGTCTGCTCCTGTTGATGAGGGGAGTTGCTGTCTGCTGGTGAGTAGTTAGTTGCAGGCTACTATTAGATCACTTTAGCCTCTTCAAGAGCCTAAACAAGCTTTCTGAAAATAGGTGATCTTGTAGTTACATAGGATCAAAACTTTGTTTTCTTGTAATCCCAATAAAATGGATGAAGTTCATTGAGCATGAGATTTGGAAGGCAGAATTTGTAGAAACATGTAGTATTAATGGATTAAAATTAAGCCTCCATGACAAAAAAAGGTTGCACGCTGCAAATGTGTGTTCATATGTATCTATATAGTCAAGTTTTTATTAATAAAAAAGTTACTCAAATATTGTGGATTGTAAATTGGCTTGTTGAAGAACTGTAATCTGTTTATGGAACAGAAGGTATTTAATATTTTCTTTAGTCTAACTACTTTAAAATGTGCATCTTTGGAAGAATTCTTCTGATTGGATGTTATTCATGTGTTAGACCATTACATGTGAATAATAACCAGTAGGCTTTGAAGGTGAGATCACATGTAGAAAAGTTCTTTCATTCAACTGTGTTTAAGAAGACATGTGAACAGAAAATAGAGTAATTTCTTAGTACTCCAGTGAAAAGAAGATAGAAAGTTTATCACATAAAACATTTAACAGCTTTGGACTGTTCCTTAAGAGTATTATCTTGCATGACATAGGGAATTGGTAGCTCACAGAGAGAAAATTTCTAGACTTGTTTAAAAGAAAGTTTTCAAATTGAACTTCTGATATGCCTAGATGAAAGACTCCTTTTTAATGTCTTGACACTTCCTCCTTTACGTAAATTTTAAGCTTTTAGATCTCAAAATTAACTTTGAAAGAAAAGAAAGGAAGGGAAAATTGAGAGCCGAATTGATAATTTTTAAGCTAATAGGATAGTGGATCAGTAGTGCAGTCAGTCTGGTGTTGGTTGTTTGTGATGTTTTACTGTGCTGACAATAATAAACAACAAAAAACACAAACAAAAGCAAACCAACAACAACAAAAAAAACCCCACACCAAAATCAAACAAACCCCAAACAGAACAAACAATTAGCTATTAAGTTGTTGTGTACTGAATTCTTAGTGCATGTTCTGGCTTCTAGCTTTTGGAAACTGGTCAGAAAAATGGAGTTTGACTGAAGAAACTACATAAATTATAGCAATGTTTGGGGCAGACATGCACTTATGAGACACCTTGAGCTTGTTGGTGTAAGTTTGTAGAGATGAAGTGACCTGCTGTTTAGGAAGGGGACTGATTGCAGCCAAAGGGGCTGCATTAGAGCTTATTAATTCTCTAGGCTCGTGAGGAGAACCTTGGAGAGAGGACAGATTCTGAGCTTGACACAATGGTGTTAGAAACTGTTTGGTCAAACCTTGTGGGGTGTTTTATTTGTGTTTGCTATTATTCCAACTCCTGCTATAGTGTTACAAAAGTCTAGTTTAGGTTTTATAGGCCAGGAAATCTACTTGAAAAAACAAACCACAGGTTGCCTTAAGTAGGGAGCTCAATGATGTATTTAAAGTCCAGCCATGACGTCAACCTGTTGCAGGTAAATGCGTAATTTTTGCACTTGACAGTTAATTGCAACTAGTTGTCTAGGACACCGTGTTTGTGTACAGAGAACCAATTCAGGCAGGATCGGTTACCTGAGCCTTCCTGCAGCATGATTACACAAATGTGCTTATGTTGGTACAAGGAAGGGGATCGCACAGGGACAGGAATGAAAGGTGAAGTGTCAAACAATTGGGAGTCCTTTTAGCATTAGTCTTTGGATCTTCCTTGTGTCCTGAATATGCTCATGCTGTTGGGGAGGAATTGACAGTGTACAAGTAGTGCTGTACAAGTAGTAGTTGGCAACGTTCATTGTTCAGGCAAATGTAGAGTATTCAGGAAACTTACTGTTTCCTTTTGTGTGTGACTTCTTGAGATTTATCTAGAGGTGGAATACTATGAAAACATCTATCTACCTCTTTGATGGGAAGAACCATGTGCTTCCAGTACAAATTCTTTTTTATTTTTAAAACAGAATCAATCTGAGCTAATTCTCTGTAACATTGTATGAGTTCTGGAGTTCTTGTTCAATTGAACTGAGTTTCCTCTTTTTCTACTCTGTGTGGTTCTAGTGCATGACTTTGTGCACACTCATTGTGTAAGATCTGAGTTCTATTTTATTGACCGCTTTAACAACTAAGGAATAGAATCATAGAATAGTTAGGGTTGGAAAGGACCTTAAGATCATCTAGTTCCAACCCCCCTGCCATGAGCAGGCGCATCACACACTAAACTATGTTGCCCAAGGCTCTGTCTAACCTGGCCTTGAACACTGCCAGGGTTGGAGCATTCACAACTTCCTTGGGCAACCTATTCCAGTGCCTCACCACCCTCACTGTGAAGAACTTCTTCCTTATATCTAATATACATATAATACACATCTAATATACATCTAATAATACATATTGGAAAACTATACCATTTGATACTATTTTTATGGGCCTAGAAATATATTTATAAAAATGGTATCAACCAAGATGTGTCTAAGATATGGGCAATTATGATTTATTCTGACATCCTTATAATTGTAAATAGCACTGTGTTAAGTTTGAGCAGTGGCATAATGATAATTATTTCCAAAGATGTGTGACCAGTTCATTTTTACATTCTGAAAACTTTTTTCTTTTTGAAAAACCCAACTCTTTAGATCTAATTTGCATTGAATAAGCCAAGGTGAACTGAGACACCAGCAGTAAATTTGTCATCCTGGTTTATCACTTGGTGAAATTAATCATGAGAAAAATATTTAGCACCATATTAGTAGGAGCAAAACTGCCAGTTGTGCAATCTGGAGTCGGATGTGAGTGCAGAGCAGTTCATGTAAGCTTCTGGAAGCAGGATAGTACTTAAGTAGGCAGCAATCTGCACTACTAAATCCTCACATAAGCTAATAGAGTTATTTAAAGAAACTGATATTTATTTACATCCTTAAAATCACTGATATCTTGAATGATACTAAAAGCAAGTGTTTCATTATGGTGTTATTGATTAAATGAATCTATGCACTCAGTGCTTTTGTATTTCTTAAAGTATAAACATTACATAGGCTGACAAATGTAATATTCAAATGCTAGAATCTTCACAGATGGTGCATTTAAAAAAAAAAAACAGTGCCCTGATGCTAAGCTTTCTTTATCGCAAGCACAATGTTACATTTTTTTACTTTAGGTTTCGGTTGTATAATTCTGATATGCTCTCCTAAAGTATAAATACATCCTGACAACATGTTGTTACAGGAACTCTGAGGGAACTGATGATCCTACAGATGGTGCTCACAGAAGATTAAATTTGATTCCTTGGTTAGAACAGTTGTTAATATACGTACTAGATCAGATGGTCCAGAAGACTGAAGTAATTCGGTAATGTCAGCAATGTCATGCGTACATGCCTGATTCATTGGATATAGGATATGATTATGAATCACATGTGAAAAAAAAATCAGAGGAAAAATTAATGTGATGAATAGTATAAGTTTAAAGATACATCTAAAGCTTGTGGAAATAATGATTTGTTTGGGTTTTTTGTTGGTTTTTTTTTTGGGTTTTGGTTTTTTTTTTCATTCTAAGAAGTTGTGAACTTTCAGCATGAAAAAAGTTTGTAGACTTTTGCATTATCAGCCATAATATCATGGTGGTTGTAATCTGCAGATCAGTGTCTTCCAGAAAGGAGTTCAGTGTGGCTCATGCTCTTGAACCATATCTGAATAGAAATTGACCGTATAAGTATGAGGCTTCCAGATTAATACACAGCAAAGGTGTTAACAAGGATGGAATTCTAAGCAAGAAGATGAGGTTTTATTTAGAAAAGCCTTACTAGGAACTTTGCTTCAGCAATCACATGGACATATTGTCAGACATTTGAGGGTCACCTGTAAATTGTTTTCCTGAGCAAGTTAAGTGACTTAAATGCTGTGATGCTGTTCTTCCTTAAGAGCTGACAAATTCTTAGGCAAATTAAAGTGTATGGTCAGGGATATACTGCACCTTTTCCAGCTTCCTGCTGTTAGAAAATGGGGAAACGTGTTAGAACAGTGGTAGAGAACTAGTCAGACCTAAAATACATTAGAAGCTTGGATGTGAGTTATGTGCTTAGATGTGTTATGCATTAATAGTCGCTGAATATGTATGAATATGCATCTGTAGTTTATTTCATCAGCTTAATTAATGGTCTGTTCAAAAAAGAACTCAAATAGTAAATTCATAGTCCTCTTTCTTTGATAGCTGTGACTTCTAAACATTTGTGGGATATAAGGCAAAAATACTGTTTTGTTCATTTTTTCTGAGTAAAGGGTGTGTTTTTATTCCAGGTGAAGTTGTTAATTCAGATCATCTTTGAGCCTATGTAAATTTGTTTTTTCTTGGAGCTATTCTAATTTTAAATGCTAATAATTACTATAATGTGCAGAGAGTACATAATACATTTTTGAAAGTGCATTAAATAGTCTTTATTACCAAATCAAGATATATGGACGAGTACTTAGATTTTAAACTGCATTAAATATTTCTGTTCTTGGTCTTGTTGTACTAGCAAGTATAAGTGAGACAGATTTTCCTGTTGCTGAGAGTAGATATCAGACATCTGGTATCCTTTTTTATTATTATTATTTTTTTAACTAAACATTCATATCTGTGTTTGGGTTTTTATATTAAGTACCATTAAAGTACATGTAAGGCTGGAAAGAGGAAAATAGGTGAATTTTTGATGGGTTACATGAAATGCATCTCCCAGTTTCCTCTCATCCTGCTCTGTCAGGGCAGGCAGGAGTTCCTCTTCTAAATCCAGTCTACTTTGACCATTGTGTACAGTAATTGTCCAGCTTCCTCTTCCCTTCAAACTATGTCATTGCTCAGGGAAGGTGTGGGAAGAAGATGGAAAAGCCATGAATCAATCTTACTGGTTTTTTGTTTAGTTAGAGCAGTGTTGTAATTTAATAATTAATTTCCTAAGAACTTAATTTAAGTGTTTATACTGATATTCTGTTTTTTCAGAATAATCCTTGACATGATTAATGTATTCAAACCCCTTAATGCAACTTTCTTTTTAAACAAGCATTGCTGATTTGGGATAGTTGCTTTCAATGCAACTTTCAATGCTTTTAATTAAAGCAAAATTAAATTTGACAGAAAACAATTCTCTGGAGAATTTATTTTGTATCTTTTCTGTTGAGTAATCATTTTTATTGCTACAAAATTCTTGAATAGTTTTCTTAGATTATGTGATGTTTTGAATGTTTCAACAGGTGATCAGAAAGTTAATGGTATCTGCTGTTCTGCAGTTTGTTTTGAAGCTTTTTATCCAGGAAAGATTAGAAAAGCCTCAATTAAAAACTGTCTTAACACTTGATTTTGCTAATGGCATTATTGTCTGAATTTCTGCTTGAAATATCAAACTGGTTTCACTTTTTTCTGTGCATTAAAATATGAAATTTAAGTTCAGGATTAGACAGCTTTTTTGTGGGTGTGGAGAAAGCAGAGATGAGCTAATGGTGATTTAAGGAAAAATCAAAGCCTTGCTTGCCTCATCAAGTTTCAGGTTTCCATGCAGGGTTAAAAATATAATTGATTTGCATATGTTTAAAAAGTACTGAAATAGCAGACTAAATGGACTCTTCTCAGTAGCGACAAAGCCAGGTTTGGATTTCTCATGGGAATGTTGCTTGTAAATGTAATGAAGTGGTAATGAATTATTTTAAGGTTGTTCAAAATGATCTGTTTTTACTGAAGGATGTTTAGTGGATTTGAAAAGAATTATGGCAGCTTTCATGGAGCTGAATTGCAAATATCTTTGGTTTTATTATTTTTTTAACTGAAGTGCTACCAGTCACTAAGCATTACATACGTATTCAGAAACGAGTGCTTCAGATACCAGGCTTTGCAGTTAGGAGTTTTATCTGTGAGTCTCATCTGCTGTCACTGCATGAGCTTAGAAACACGATTTCAGAAATTGTCTCGGTTTCTAATATGGGGTAATGGAAAAGCCTAATGTGAAACTTTGCAATGTAAAATTCTTTGGAGACAAGGGTGTTCTGAATCTTCTTTCCTGTTGCACCCCTTTTCCTGCTGTAATTAGTATTGCAGCATTTTTTCCTCTTCAGCAAGCTCATTTAAGTAAATCAGTGTTGTGATTAAAAGATAAGTGTATTCTGCCCTTTTTGTCAAAAATTTTTTAAACATTTTTAGTGGAAAGATGTGCTGCAGAGATGGATTTTATTTTTCACTCTAATCATTTAAATAAATGTCACAAATGACATTGTCAAGTTAACAGTTATATCCTGCTCAGCCTACTTGCCATATGGAGTAGTTTAATTATTAAGAGTAGGAGTGATTTGCTTTGGGAGCTTTTAATTGAAAGATTAAACAAAGCTCACTTTGAGGCTGTGTCTTCAAGCATTTGAAGATGTTAATGACACCTTATGTAAGGATTTAAGGTAAAAGAAACATGTTTGTTACCTTTGTTGTGAATAGCTGTTTTGAACATCTGGTGAAATTCTTGAAAACACTTGCTTTTCAGTAATTTGAGTAATCACTACTGTACTTGACACCCAGGTTTGTACTCGGGTCTTTAAAATCTTTGTTCTTTTACAATTTTTTATCTTGCCTTGAAAGGAATGTATTGAATTGATGAAGACACTATAATGTATTAAAGTACAGTGCAGAAATAAAGCACAAAAGAAATGTAATGAAATAGAAATCCTAGTTAGGTAAAGATTTATTTGCTGAGAAGTTGCGGATATTGTGGCCACCTGCTTTGCTCTGGAAAATGCAGAAATTCTACTTCTTGGGAAACAGTTATTTTAAGCTGAGAATGTGTGCTTAGGAAGCTGACACTTTGTATAGTGCTTGCCTTTTCTGTGAGGCTTCCCTTTCTCCCAGATGGCTTCTTAGGAACAAGGAATCATAAAACTAGCAGAACATGGTACACTCCTGAATTCATCAGAAAAAGGCTGTCACGGAAGCACTGCAGACTTCCATAGGACCGCCATATGTTAGCGTAAAAAAGCGTGCTTCCTTCTCTGTGAACGCTGAACATCCTCATAGAACAGAAATGATGTGTAGTAGCCAATCTATCCAAATAACTCCCAACTGCTAAGTTGCTCTGAGTGATCTAATGGGGAAATTTAAAAGCATTTAAATTTTAAATTTGGAGGTGTGTATCTGGTTCCCGGTACGTTTGAAAATCATAAAGGTTTTGTGTGACCCTGTATTCTTACTTAGAAAGGCTCTTTGAGGCATTTAAAGGACTTGAGGGCTCAAGTGCTTTGGAGGCCAGATTGGAACTGCAAACACCTGGCTAGGGTCCCTCTGTCATATAGCTGCTATGCTCCTGTGTCCGTATGCAACAGAGTGTGTGTGCGCGTGGGATGACCACAGGCTTATTAGCTATTTGTCTGCCAGTCATTTTCATTCTGAAGTCTGTTATGATTGCAACGGTTCAGGGAAAAGTAAGTGCAGGATAAATGAAAGACTGTAAGGTGCATGTACCCTTTTGCTTTGGGACCATTTCTAATGGTGTATTCGTGAAATAAATGAATGCGTAAAGATATGGGTGTAATTAATTTTCCTTACTGGTTTGTGTTGATAGTGTCACTTTAAGTTGACCTCTTTGCTTTTAGGAAATGGGAAGAAAAAGCCATGATTCTAAAGTTCAGGAGAGTTTCAAACTGATGTTTTTCTTGTAGTCTCGCCTTACTCTAACCTCACTGGAAAAGAAAGAAGAAAAAAAAAAGGGGGGGAGGGGAGGGGAAGGCAAAGTGTAAGTGTTACTATCTCCTTATCTGCAAATACAAAGTTTTCTGTATACCAGGTTGTATAACTGTACTCCGTTTGCTATCAAACTGTCTCCTGTACCACTGGTCTATACCCATGGCTTTGTGCTGCTCCCTGGACTGGTGAAGACTGCTTTCTCCTCTTGCCTCAGAGCTAGGACTCAGTTACTGAGCTACTCGGCAGGTGGAAGGTTCAGTTCAAAAGCCTCTGCTAAATTTGTTAAGCCATAAATTTGAGACATAATTTTTTAGTAGCAAGTTCCCTCCGTATCATGACCAGAAGTTCTGAATACTGCTTGCTTCTGAGCAACGTGAAAAACTGGTCTGTAAAGTAACTCCTGCCTAGAGTGACATATGGTGTGCTTGTATGCCTCGTGTCCACCTCATCTACACTGTATCTCTTTTGTTTGCTTTGCTAATTCTTCTGTGCTGTTTATTAAAGGATCAGATTTTAAGCTATCAGATTCATTCCCTGAATGAACTTGGTATCTCTGTGCTCTTTCCTGTGATGATGATTTTGTACTGAGTGTATTATGCCACACATACCAGAGTAGGACAATGAATTTGGTCCAGATGTGAAATGATGTTTGTCCTTAAAGTACAATAGAAGGCTTGGAATCCCAGAACACCTTCAACAGATTCAAACTGAAAAATAAAGTATCAACTAGTCTTATAATTTATTGCATGGCCTCAGACCTATGTTTATGGTGCTTGTTCTATATTGAGACTTCCTCTTGGCTTTTATCTTAAAATTAACAGGATGTTTGGGAGGTTTATAGCTATGCTTCATGTAGTATTAATTTGAATTGTTTCTGCCGTGCAAGTGAGGCAAAACTTTGCATGTTAGAATCCTCTGCAGAGCTGCAGGTGATTAAATTTGTCAGCTGTTTTTTGGATTTGGTAGGGCTTCATAGGTATGCGTGTGAAATGTTTTTCACTTATTCTTTAGGTTGTGGCTTTGTAAATTGTTGTGAGATTGTTCTGTGAGTAGAGGGATGACAAGTGTTGTCAGTCTGGGAATGTTTAATTTTATCATATGAAAATAACCTCAAAGGTAAATCTGGATTCTGTTTAGAGTGGGTTAATTTTTATTACAGTTGAGATGTGGTCCTGCTCCATGTTTCTCAGTTCCAAAAGGAGCAATTGGAACTCTGTCATCTTGAGAGAGAGATCAAGTGTTCCTGGAGCCCCAGGACATGGGACATTTGAAGCACAAGCAGCCTGTTTACTTCTCTCAAGAAGAGCCATAGCTCTTTGAAGTGCCTTCCTTCTTAAATAACCAAAAAAGACATATTTAAGATAAATAAATTCTGTGATTAAGAAATTGATCAACCTCAGTTTTCAGAAAATGTACTCTTGAGAAAACTTTTTTAATTGAAAACCTGGGCTTTCAGCTGAACAAAATAGAAAAACATTTGAGTGAGTGCTTGCAAACTGAACACTTGATCTGACGTTTTCTATGTAAGACTAGGAATAACTACAAATTAAGTAAGCTGGGTGTGTTTGAAGGACCTGTTCATCTTTATTATCCTTTCTTCTAACTTAAAACATAGTATAGATCTAATCTTGCAGTACAAATGAAAAGTGAAAAAAAAGTTAATCACTTTAAGGTGATTTATTACTGTTGGAAGGGAAGCCTTTCTACACCAAATACTCTGTATTACAAGGATAAGTCCTTTAACCCCCAATGATAGTTGATATTTGCAATGATACTTTCATTGCAAGGCAAAAATCTAAAGGCTGTGTATTGTGCAAATGAAACCTTTTCTAATGAAGTGAAGATGGGCAAATAGAAGATTTGATTTTTTTTTTCAATTAACATAAAATTACTCAGTTTCTGTTTTTTTTTTTCCTCCTTTTTTTTTTTTTTTTCCCCCCATGACATTACTTGTATTCCAAAGCTGAAAATTGTTTGAGAGTGGCCTTTTTAATGTTTAGTAATTTGTTTCTGCTTTCTATGAAGTATTTCTAAAACCAGCATCTCTGTTCTGGGATGGTTTCAGTGTTTGGTTTGTTTTTGTGATTGGTTCTTGATTAGGTTTTGTTTGTTTTTCAATTGATACATAGGCACAGATAACAGGTAACTGTCAACTTCTGTGTAATGAAACTGTTGTATAAAGTTAGAGTGCATTGACTTGTGTCTAGCTGTAGGGATCAATCCTTATGCATTAGAGATTCCAGCTATGCTGTGGTTGCTACCTTTGTCTTTCTGCTTTGTAGCCTTATGCAAGCTGAGTCGTATCAGCATCCATTATTTTTCATTGTTTTTAAATTTATAAGTAGACAGAATCATGCTGACTCAATTGGTATGGAAGTACTAAACCAATAGATCTATTTTTCTGTGCAAATTCTTTATCCTATCCATTTCTATATGTGCTTCCTTTTCATTACTCATATAAATTGAGCCTTTAATAAATTCTGTAGTAACATTAAAGCTTAATCATTTGGTAGACTAGAAGAAGCAAAAATTACTCATGCTGCCTCAATTTGTATTTGCATTGATATGATTAAAGTGGAGTGGACCAGTTTATGGGACTAGTGAGTGCATTTTTATAATGGCTATTACAGTGGGAATTCACTATCTCATTAAGGCTGAACTTTCAAAAATTAATTTGTGTATCCTTCTCCACCTTCTGTTGTTTGATGGTGTTCAGTACATCAGAATTAATGAAATAGCTATTAGTTAATGCCAAGGTCTGTGAAAGACTGTCTTTAACGATGGTTGATGATCATACATTGTAGAATTTTGGAGCATTTGACATATGCCTTGTGGAAGGGAAAGAACAGAGATATAACAACCTGACATGGTGGAAGCAGAGCCATCAGATACATGCAAATCATCAGCCTTTGGTAATGAATGCAGATAAAAATGTACTATTTTTGTCCCGGAATCCTGCTCCACAGTGATTCTGCTGTTTTTAATCAGAACATACGTGGCTGAGAATATGATGTGGTGTTACCAGTGGAGTTTTCTTTGCTTCTCTTGCAGTCCACTGTGAATACTTTGCATCCAGTAATACCATCTAATTTGAATTTGATCTGCAGTATGGCTATCATCCCTTTGTTACCTGTTTATGAAGCTATGATTGTAAGAATGACAGTTTTTTCTTTTTTTTCTTCCACTGCTGTTTAGCCCAGGCTTTCAGAAAGGAGGTTGGAAAGCACACTGACTTTATTTGCTATTGTAGTGATACATTACTGAGGGTGGATGATATATAGAAGAGGTGGAGATAGCAGTTTACAGGGGTTTAAAAAAAAAAGTATCCAAGAGCCAAACTATTCTTTGGGCTTCCCTCCTGATAAAGAGTTGACACCCCCTACCATTTTTCCCTGCACTCTTTTTTTTTTTTTTTTTAGTAAGAATTATTTTACAGCTAAGTTCAGTATCTGTGACCTCCTGGCTATGTGAGGTGAAGGACATGTACACATACAGGAATTTAAGCCCGTTCTCTTACTTGGGAGCTTTATATTCTAGAGCGACAGTAGATAATATTTCTGGTTTGTTTTTTTTTTTTCTCCCCCCCTCCCTTTAGATCCCTGCAGTTCACTCAGCCCACCGTGCTTTACTGAGGAGGACCGATTCAGTCTAGAAGCTCTCCGCATGATCCATAAGCAAATGGATGATGACAAAGATGGTGGTATTGAAGTAGATGAAAGTGATGAGGTAGGAGTAAAAGCCTTCACTTATGCATACATGAGGTCTGTCTTTCCCCCTCCCCTCCCCGCAC
>NW_009917064.1:0-32080 GCF_000696875.1 Nestor notabilis
ATCCAGGGTAGCCAGTTCTCCCGATAGTTTCCGGAGAGGTCCAACATTGTCCCTGGTCTGTCTTTTATTTGCTACGTACCTATAGAAGCCTTTCCTGTTATTTTTGACATTAATCATGATAAACACTTAAACCTGTTTTAAAGGAAATCAGGAATATTCTCAGTGTAAAATAGTGGCCTTCTCTTTGAGCTGGAGATAGGGAGCTAGGTAGTATTTCTTCAGTAACTTTTTCCTTTATTCCTCACTGTATCCTGAATTTTCAAAGTGAAATAGGTTATTTCTCAGTTACTGCTCATGAGAAGGATTAAAAAGTGTTTAAAAGTATATGATGTATGCAATTACAGCCTATTGTAGATAAAGGTTTGGACTGAACTCCTTTTACATGCAAGTAACAACTGAAATCTGGAAAAAATCATAGCTGAAAAGAATTTGGCCAGAAAATACTGATTGTTGCTGGTTGGATTATAAAAGCAAGACAGCACACGCAGAGTTAAACGCTAAATACATGAGTGGCTGTGGTATAGCAAGGGATTATATGCTGCTGCCTTCTACATATAGGCACAGCAAGTCCGATACAGTTAAGAGTCCAGGCCCTGATTTTTCCCACATTTAGCTGAACTTGAAATGTTCTGTCTAAAATAACTTTTTGTGGATTCCTTTCTTGTATGTAAGACAGCTTTATTTAAAGGCAAAGTGAGATAAAAAGTTGCTGGTTAAGGGGAATGGCTAGCTTTTTACAGGCTGAGTGGCTTTTTTGGAGACCTTTTATTCTAACACGTAAATCCTCATTAAGGGACACTCTGTTTAAATCTGATCATGGCCTTATTTCAGCAAAGCACTTAGAGTGTGCTGAAGTATGTGGGAAGTCAGTGAGATTACTTGGATGCTTGAAGTGCAGCAAGTGCAGTACTGAACAGGGATGTGCATGAGCACAAGATTAGTTGCTACACAAGTACAGACCTTATTACTCAAAGTTAAATATTTTGAATTCTTTTTTAATCTTTTTAATGGGAAAGTGAGTAGGCTGCCTCGAAACTCCTTTCTTGCCAAATTCCATGTCTTAAATCAGAGCTTGCATTTGGGTTACATGACCACAAAAAGCATTACAAACTAATAAACCTCTGAATTTGTTTACAGTTGTGTAAACCGAAAAACAGACAAACCAGCTTAAGATTTCTTTGTTCTTCTTTTTCCTTTTCTTTTTCTTCTAGTATTTATTTTCAGGCTTGGGCCTTTGAACTGTGTTCTTTCCTTGGCCACATTATGCTCTTCCCTAGTTTGAGCAGGGAAGGAGGGTATGTGACAGCTGCTTGCACTGAACTACACAGCTAGCCTTGTTACCTCTGTGCATACAAACTCTCTTCAAAGGAGCTACTGTTTTCTGTCAGTAGAGTTTAATATGTCCAGAGTGACGTACCTCACTGACCCAGTTTGTTATCAGAAGGCTTAAATGCAGTCCTGATCAAGAGGGCTGCACGACTGCTTCCAAATGTCAGTGTGGTGACTTACTGGATGTATAATTAGGTAACTTGCATTCTCCCCAACTCCCCTCCTGCTTCAGTGAGAAGAGCAGAACGCACGTTTTAAGTGGAGAGATGAGGCTCCATGTGCAAGGGCATAACGAAAATAAAGATACTGATAATAGATTAGGAAAAGGGAAAGAAAAAAGAAAAAGCAGAGGTCTCTAAACAAGCTTTTGTGTGTTATCTCCAGCAAGCTTATAAGAGAATCACAGCATGAATTTGTGTATGTGTGTGATCGTTGGCTTGAGCATGTAGGCTTTAAAGCCTACAAACTGTATTTGTTAGCATTGTCTTTTGTCCCAAATTTTATCCAGAAAGTGAGATATTGAAGCTATAATAGTTTACTGTTCTATTTATTTATTTATTTTACAATCTTTTAAGTTTGTTACTCTTAAATGGAAAAGACACCAACGCAGAGAAGGAGCTCTGCCCATCAAAACAGGCCTATGGAAATATCCCTAGCTAAAATAAACAGAGCTTTATTGGGCACATTTAGGATTCAGTCAGGATGCAAAGGAATACCCAACCCATAATAAGCTCAGCAGCTGCGAAGTTTGCTTCTCAGGCATTGTATAAGAGATTCACAACATTAAGCTGTTAGTGGGGATTCTGCTGCCACACTACAATTGGTAGATATTGAGTATGCATAGTTATTTGCTATGAAAGTGGAGAAACTTGAAATAAAATAGTCTGTTAAGAGGACAGTATGAGCCAGTGCAGAATACCTCAGACTCCAGAGCAATATCCATATACTGCCAGGCTATGCGAAACACCTCAGGCCATCCTAGGCAGAGAATTTTTGAACTGGTGTGCTAAAGCTATTCCAGCCACTGTGTGTTACAATCTAATCCAGGCTTCCCTGCAGTATTTGAGTCTACAATGTTCATCAATTCAAGTGGACCAGAAAGTTGTGTAAAGTTCTGTTCCTGTGCACTGCAAACCCCTCAGTGCCTCATTTGCAGAGCTGGTAAGTCTGCAGCAGGTGACTTTTTAGGAACACTGTTCTCTAGCTCAAGCTGCTCGGGCTTCTGCCTTGGCCCTGGAGACCCTGGAAAAAATATGCAATGAGGTTTACAGTGAAGATCTGAGCATTGCATTTTCCCATAAACTTGCTGTAATCAGGGCCTTTACTTCCATCATGGTCTGTGTTTTCCAAGCCCACCTCTATGCACTTTTCTCACTCCTCGGGTTTTTGTTTTATTGTTTTCTAGCATCTCTGTTATGGATTGTAGCCTTTGAGCAATGACATTAGAGACAGTTACTCCTTTCTGCTTTGTACAATGCATCTGAAGGGGATGTCTGTACTATAAACACTGATGTAAGAGTAGCTCATGTAGAAACTTGAAGGATTGCTTTAAAATGGTTGCTCAGGTAGTACTTGACAGTCCATGGCAGCACAGCGGGGCTTGGTGGTGGGTGAGGTACTGCCCTGTCAGCTTGCCATGCTGCTTCAGCAGGGTGACACTGTTGGCAGGAATTTGTTACAGCAGACAGAGAATTAATCTGCCTCTTTTTTCAACGTTATAGAGCTGTAGAAGAGCTTCACTGATAGACATCATCCACAGAATTATCTTCTTCATACTCATCTTTCTTTTGAATTCTTGAGAGGTTTGTTTTTTTGGTGGGTTTTTGTTTTCCCTTCTTTTTTTGAAGGTAGCTCCATCTATACGTTAAGTGTTAATACCTACCTTTATTTTGCATATACATGATTTGGGGAAAGTTCGTTTACATGTTAAAGAAACTTTTCTCACTAGGGCAGTGTTCTCAGTGCTTTCCCAAGTACCAGCCAGGAGCCCATCTCATTTCTGTCAGATATGTGGTAGAATTTGTCCATAATTTCTCAGAAATCCCACTGGATGTCTGTCTGTATTGCACCCCGTTTTGTCACACTCCCAGCAACTCATTCTCACTGGGATGAGACTGTTTCTGTTGTAGCCATATTGTAAGAAAACCGCAACCCTGAAAGGGCTGTGAGTTGATGACTGAATCCTGTCAGCGCACGCGTGTGTCTGCATATGCTCATTCAGAAAAGAAGCTCCTGCAATTCCTAGCTTGGGAATGTCTTTAAGAGTTAAACCCAGGTCGTTGACATTCACAGCAATGGCCATAGCTTTAGTCTTTTTGTCAGATGTTCAGTGTCTGTGGGCTATGGCCCTGAATATATAGGGAATAAAGATATCTGGGCATGTTCTTTCTCTACACCTATTCCATTTTTTTTCCTGCGGTAGTCCTTGGTTCTTTGCCTTGTTTTTGCTGCAGTCTTTCTGATTAGTCCCTTTTCACTAGATATTCTATTACATACCTTAGCATAGTTTCTATTATCACTTTTAAATCTTGCCTATATTACCATTCAGGATTCTTATCCCACTTAGAAGTTTATTTTTAATGAGGGATAATTAACATCAGTATTATTGTGATGCGATATTTCATGTGTTTTTATTCTATTACAGATACCTTACATTTTTTTTCATTGGTTTTAACCATTTGTTTTAGATGATTCATCCTGAAAACTGTAAAATTTACTCATTTGAGTCAAGTTTGTTTTAAAAACTGTTAGTGTGAGTAAGCTTTAGTGTCTGTGCAAAGGTTTCCATGACTGAATGCCTTTAGTTTCTTCTGTGCATCTGTTTTCCAGTCTTCTTGTGTCATTAAACCTTGTCTCTAACTTCTCTCAACTTGATCTTTTGCTTTAAAAAATAATGATTTTATATATATATATGTAACTTCCTCTAGATTGCTTACTTTATCTTCTGCCACTGTTGTCACCATCATGGTTCTGCATGAAACTGTCTTGCTCCTTCAAAAGAAGTCAGTTGGTAGCTTCCAGGAATAACTGTAAGTTAGTTATTAAAGCATATAAAGGCAGATTGACAGCTGCTTGTTTGAGATGAAAGGCAGCTGTAGTCTAAAGTGAGACCTGCAAGGCATGTGGCCTAGGATGTTATTCTGCAGATGGCCTAAGCTATGCAGTGGAAATAAGGTCCACTTCCATTAGAATCAATGGCAAAACTTACATTTACCTAAATGGAAGAAGTTGCAAATCCACAATGTGTATAATTACATACATCAGAGTAGAGTGAGTTATATATTCAAAACTTCTGTTTTACCCTTTTGAGGAAGGCATATATTTTCTAGTGCAGTGCATATGCAAGTTAAAATTAGTATGATAAGAGTATTGGTGGCTCAGCTGGGAGAGTATGTAGGTGAGCAATAAAGTTACAAGCTCTGCTTCTCCTTTTGTAATGTCCTCAGATGTCTTCTTGCTCTGCTTGGTCATTCTTCTTTTCTCCCTCTCCCTCTCATAACATTCGTTTTTATAAAAGGAAGGTAGGCTTTTATACAAAGCAGGTAAACAGCAAAGTCTGTAGCACTTTAAGGCCTGTCATGGTGAAGAACGCTAGATAGAAAGGTCAGATATTGTTGTCCTCTGTCTTTTAGGACCTGAAAGTGAATATATGTAATAAATTCATTAGGGACAGTGTTGGTAAGAAGCTGTGTTGGAGCTATGCCTATCTTGCTTCAGTTGCATCTGTTAGCTCCAGAATAATTCTTTGCACTTTGTATAATCATCCTGTACCCAGAAAAAGAATTGTACAGTAGAAGACTTGACTGAAATCAATGATGAGATAAGAAATCTTTCAGGCAATCTTCTTTATTCTATGTGAGAGAATTGACCAATTCTTGTTCTGCTTCTCCCATAGAACACTGAAGATTATACATTTGCGTTATTGAATCTTAAATTCTGTGTCCCTCTAAATCAAATCTGCATTCAGTTAAAAATGGCAGTGTATCTCTTAATTGGAGAGCTATCAACTTTCAATAACCTTTGTTGGGAGTTATGAATGAATTTCTATCTTAAGGCAATACTTTATTTAACTGTTGTACATGGTTACAGCCCTAGGCTGCAGCATTGTCAGTGCTAATAGCTGAGACAGCTGAAGTAAATCTTAATGGCGTCAACAGGAAAGGCTGATCAAAGTTTCAGGTCATTTGAGAAATTCAGGAATTTCTCACTTTCTGATTTTTTAATTTTTTTTTTTCTTGTTTGCTATATTTTTCTCTACAGTCAAGGAGGAACTGTAGCATTCCAAGAGGTAAAGAAAAAATGAGGAAATTCTTTAGTGACTAGGATGAGTCGACAACTCTTTAGATAATGAGGTTCATTAAATGTGGTGCAAATAGTGGTGTAAATGCCTTCATCAGTCAAGAGGCGTTTTAGAAGACTTTGGAGCCAGAATATTTCATTTCATCATTGGGGCTTTGTCGAATTGCACTGTTGATTAGGAACACGAATGTCATGCTGTCAGTGTGCTGAGTTGGGAAAGCATGTCTGAACAGACTCCCAGCAGGAAAATCACCGAGCTACACTTAACAGGTGAAATAAGGTGGGAACTGAGAGAGAAAACCACTCTTAATAGAAGGCAGCTGACTGGGAAAGAATAGTGTCAAAAGTCCTCATTTTTATTATTTGTTTCATGAGAGATGTCATCTTTTCTTACTACATAGTGTCTTCCGAGGAAAGACAGTGCACAGTAAATTGAAAGTTCACCTTTTACACCTTCAATGGGACTCTGCACCAGTCACTTGTGCAGACACTGGGGATGCTCTAAGAAAGCCTTTTTGCAAAGTGCTTTTCTCCATTACACATTTATCAGGTAGAGTGGCTGTCCATGCAGACGGTCAGTGTTATGGATAAGGTCTGGCTACTCACTACACTGAGACATGAGGATGAGTCCTGAACAGCACAAGGCAGTAGGATTTAGGAGTGTTTTAAGGTCAAGTCAGGTAATTAAAAAGCCCTGTTGTATAGCTTTGTGGTTTTCCATGTGTCAAAAAGAAATGACACACTAGCTGTAATTATTTCTAAAAAGAAAAACCAGGTGACACAATTTTTCTAATACAGGGATGTCAATATGATGTGCCTGGTGCCATTGCAATTGCTGCTGGTTGTATTGCAGTATACCTAAAGATTGTAAAGCTTATCTACCTGTGGCTGGTAGAGCAGAGACTTCCAGCCTAATACTCACCTGTGCTGTCATGTTCATGGGTTACTACATCATTTGGAAGTATTGGCTTATGCCTAAAAGCATTTCTGTAAAGCAGTCAGAACTAAAATTCGTCCTTGCAGTTGACTTACTTAGAAATATAAGCTATTGCAGACTAGACCACAGTCAAGTATTGCTTATACTGAGATCCTTTAATGGGATCTTTATCACAGATTTTTAATCTCTGCTGCTTCCAACATCTTTGGTTGTGTTGGCCCCTCTGTGTCCTTCTGATCTGCTCAGTTGCTAGATCTCTAAATAAGAAAATCTCAGGTGCAGACAGTAACTTGAACCATTAGGCCATGTGCAAGACAAGATAATGGCTACAGCACACTTGAAGTGGAGATCACGCTATAGTGTTTGCAAGATACTGAGAACATGATGGCTGAAAAATCCTTCTTGTTCAATCACCCTCCACCATCTGTGACAAGCATGGCAGTTGAAGGGCTTCGCAGTGGCTTCCTACATCTCAGTGCATGTCCCTGCTTACACAGAAACAGTCAGAAGCAGGGCAGATGGTGTAGGATGCCTGGTACTCCAGTGCTCGCTGTGGTGGTTATGCTGTGCTGTGACATGATGTGACCCTGATACTGGCAGTTGTGGCACTACTGGTAGGGTGGGCTACTCCAAAGGATGACAGTTTAAACAGCAACCTGGTTTTGGAGCAATCTAATATCATTGGCTTTGAGCATGTTTAATAGAACAGTTCTTCAAATGGCTTCCATCCCTTATTTCAGTGATTTTTAAATAAACGTTTTCCTTTTAAGAAAGGGTGTCTTTTGTGTGCACCTATTTACAGAAGTGGTTTTCATTCTCATCTTCTTCCCCTGTCCTTTTTTGTTGTGTGGTTTGTTTCTTTGGGGTTCTTTGTTTGTTTGTGCTGAGACTTTTTATTATTCCTTTGCAATTTGATTGATCCTCTTTCCTTCAACTCCACATTGGCTGGCTGCGTATGGAACCCCGCCTGGCTTTAACTGAGACAAAATCGACTGCACACAATTTCCCTCTGACAGCTTGTACAAGAGCAAACATTTCCGAAGAGCTGAAAGTCTAGAAATTCAATCAGCGGAAAACCTACTGTGTGGAACAGCTTTGCTAGTGCTACAGCTCCCTGCTGGGTAGAAAAGCAATCCAGTTACAATAAATCCTTAAGAGTGGAGTCATTTGGGTAAAAGGAAAAACAAAAGCTGGTTTATACAAACTGATTGAAGTCAGACGTTTTGACTTCCCATTCAAAAGGAGTCAAGGCCCAGGCTTGCTTGGTAATTTAAAGGGGAGATTGGCTCCTTTCGTCTTTCTCTAGGGCAAGGTTCTTAATATTTTGCTTGTGGAAGAAATATAAAGAGTTTTCAACTTACGTTAAAATATCTACTTTGATATCAATACCAATTCTGTAGCTGACTCTAAAATGAGTTGGTCCTGAATAGTCTGGCAAGAGGTAAAGGCACAACTCTGTTTCCAGCCACTCTCATTTTATTCTACTGTAGTTACAGAAATGTGAAACTAGGGTAAACTGGGATCAAAATCAAGGCTTGCATGTCTTGCCAGGACAGCTTGGGCAACAGTTTGTGCTATGATGCTGGTGTGTCATGAGCTTATGGAGCTGTTGTTGCAATCTGGGCTGCCCGACAGACTCTTCAGACTGAAGTTATGACTTGTGCCTAGTGAGAGAGATCTAGTTCATTTGTGTTCAGTTTCTTTCATTCTCTAAAAACAAGCAATTAAAATTAGCAGCATGAATAAACATTTGATATTAAAATAACTTTGTTAACTGGTATGCCAGTGATGCAATATTTCTCCTAAATTTAAAAATTTAAATGAAGGTTTCTCTCCTAAATTTAAAAATTTAAAAGGTTAAACAAAGGTTGCTTGGGGTAATACAGTCTCCTGGTCATTTTTCTTTACTTTAATAATTTGCACCACTCCTCTTTGAGTGCCTTTCCTACTGGAGAATATGAAATGGACCCACAGGCTTGAATCAAAAAAATCAAGGAAACAATCTTCGTGAAGTCAAGTGATCCAAGTGAGCTGACTGGGGATGCTGAGATTTCCTTCCTCCTCTAATGCCTTTCAGGTGTTTGCATAGGACTAGGTAAAACTTTTCTGGGCAAATGTGAATTTCAAGATGCTGCTGTCTCTTTAATAGCTGCATGGGGTCAGTCAAGCCTGCTGCTCTGCATATGATCTGCATTCAGCTATCATCCCTTCTCCCTCCCCTCCCAAATGTCTCTGGTCCTCATGGAAAACATTAAAGATTGTGTAAACATTGTAAAGGATTTTCACTGGCATTACTGTTTAAGTAAGATGTTATAAATCGTAGCAAATGAGTACAAAACTTTGCCCAAAGACAGAGTTGTTAGTTTAAAAAAGAAAGTAAGGCAGGATGGTAACCTCTCCCATTTTGTCTTAAGTCTGACGTCATGGCCAGCTTTGGTCAGAAGCATGCACTGTATCTAAAATCATAACATCGTCCCTGGAGATGGATCCACAGCATTTGGTGTGGATCTTGGAGTACTCTTGCACTTGTAAAACCTGCATGGAAAGACCCAGTTTGGTTGCCTGAGACTTGTGCACTCATCTTTCTCTGGGCTTGGTCACTGAAAAAAGCAAAGAGAGCTGCTCCAGATAGCAATGATTGGTTGGGTCTTCCCTACTGCAGACACCTGCAGGTGGCAAGAAATAAATCTTTGAATACCTTTGGTGTGCATCCTCCTGGGCCAGGGGAGAGTTTGTGGGTCTTCATAGTACTGGGAGGCACAGGCAGTGGGCTGTGCTAGAGTACTGCAGAACTGTAGTAGGTAGCAGTAACACTTGCTCATGGAAATGGTGCAACAAAGGGGAAAAAGAAAAAAGACATTGAAAGAGTCCTACAAATATTAGCACCCATAGTACTTCAAAAACTCTGGCTTGGCTTTGTCACTGCAAGATAAATTCCTTTGTTTCAGGCTAAGGAACTGCATATATATTCTGTGAGAACAGATAATGGTTTTCTATCAGTGTGTCTTGAGAGGAAACTTAGTATTTGGCAAAATTCATATTTTATTTTATTTTTTTAAAGCTTCGGTTTTCCTTGCAAGGTGACAAACAAACATACACATGCTGGCACACAACAACAATCAGAAAACCAAGCATTTTCATTAAAATGGTGGAAACCAGCTATAAAAGCCCTTCCAAAGTCTTAGGATGTCTCCAAGCATTCTTCTGCCCAGTTTAGGAGACAAAACTATACCAGTGGCCCAACATTCATCGTTTTGCATGTCTGAGTGCTGTGTCCTGGTACATCAGAACCTGCTGTTGGACAGAGGCTGGAGCACTGGCTTCAGCAGAGGCACCTCAGGCATGTGGCACAAGTGGTTCTGGTAGAGCTTTTGATAGGGCTTCACAACCTTTTCACATGCTGAACAGTCCAGATGCATTAGGTTGTTTTGAGGGAACTTAGGACTTGGATCTTACAGGTGCACTGCTTGGAGAGTTTAGTAAGCTTTTGAATATACAGAATAGAATCTTAAATCCTCTGATTCCATGTATTTAGCCCAAGTGGCTCAGTAATGTTTTTTGCTTCCACGTTGTCCCCTGTCTTCTCCTGACATTTTCTATCTCAGCCCCACTCTGCCACTGTGGAAAGTCCACAGACTAGGTTTGAGTTACCTGAGCATCTCTGCTGCCTTCTCTCCTGCTAAACTTCACAGCCACTTGAATGACCTCAGTGATACGGTATTTTACTTACAAAGTCACAAGGCTTGAGGATGCCTTCCTTGTTACTCCCTGGAGGAAATGATCCATCCCCAAACAGTGAGGCAGGAAAGATAATAAGGAGTCATTTTATGAGGAACCAATTTTTCTCCTGAACAAATCTGATAGAAGATTTCAGTTCCAGTTTTTCACCAGTGTGTTTGGGCGATAATTATTCTGGAAAGAAGGCTGTGCACAGGAGTAGCAGCAGCTGAGGTGGGGAGACTATGGAGCTGCTACAAGGAAAATTTTTATGCAGATGAGAGCGGATGCAAAGTGTGGTGCTTGGGAATAAGCAGCAGTGAAAACCTAAACAATTCTACATGTTGTGCTACAGTACTAGGACTTGTATTTGAACCATTCGGAAAAAGAGACCACATGTTATTTCTACTGCAGAAGTAGGGCTGACTGTTTCTCCTCTTCCACTGAAACCCCTGGACAAACCAAGCAGGAGAACACACCTGTGTGTATAAAACCTTTAAAACTCTTCACATGCCAATTGTTAGATGGGAGATGCATACGCTGTAGTGGGATAGACTTCCCCTGCTTTCCTCTGCTATTTTTTTACTTACTGTTACTTTTGTGTGAAATCTGCAGTTCACTGGTAGGAACTTTATACAGACTTTTATACAAAATCTGCAGTGGTGGATTTTTAGGAGTTTGTGTACAAGGAGGTGAAGGAATTTAACATCGTTATTATATTTTTGCTTGTTTTGATTTGTTATTCATCCTGACGGAGGGCAGAGCACCACCGAGAGAGGTGCTGCCAGGTGTGGCTTCCTACGGCTTTCTAATTCTGTGATCACAGAATACCCGATTCTGTAGTCCTTGCACAGACAAGCCTCCCACTGATTTCAATAGGGAATTTGCCTGCATCAGGGATAAAAGAGCGGGCCCCAAGTTGTGTACAATGATGCAATCTGATCCTCCTGCTGTGGAAATTGATGTAATCGCATTCTCGCCCTCCCCCCTTTTCTCAGCCCTTCTCCCTACCAACCCTCGGTGACTCCTGGGGGGCTTCTCACCAAATGGATCAGAGGATGCAGCTGTGAGCTGCAGCAGCAGGGGAGGGGAGGAGACCTGCTAGAGAAATTTATGAAGGGTTGCATGCTAGAGGTAACCCTAGAAAACAGCCAAGAACACAGGACTGCCTGCCCTGAAAAACGAAGTCACCTGCTAAATAAGCAAATGTTTCTCCTCTCTAATTGTGACTTACGTGACATGACCTTTGCCTCTGTTGTAAGGCTGAACCAAAGTGCTCCATGCATTGAATAATCTCACTGCTGCCTGCTTTCACTCTGGGAAGGGAAAAGGAGTAGCTTTTTTAGAGGTCTTTGTATTGTTATTGTTGAGATGCTTCGCTTTTCAGCGGTACCTTTGTGCTCTGGTACAGTGCAGGTTGCTTGGGAATATCGGACCTCAAGACTACTGCATTTTGTTGCTTGGTGAGCCAGACGACCTCTCTGATGCTCCCCTCTGCTTTGCTATTTATATGGGCTTGGCTCTATTTTATTCCTTTGGGAATTCTAGGCTCAGCTGAATTTGTTCTGTGTTTTGCGGAAGAAAGAGCTTGTTAAAGAATTCCCTGATGACTTTGAAGTGAACTATTTATTTTCTCTCAAGGCTTATTCAGTGTAGCCATTTGCCCCCTCTCCTCTGTTTTTTCACCCCAGTGATTCCTGGGCTACAAGCATTCTTGGAATATATTAGTTGTAATGAGTTATGTGGGCATCAAAAGTTTTCTTTTAAACTATATGGCATCAACATCTGTTAGCTCTTAGAGAGCAGAGACGCAGACAAAGGGGCTGATGGGGGGAGGGAGGAAAAAGATATTAAATTCTGGAGTATGAAGTCTCCGAGACTCAGGGGGAGGGGAAGGGGAAATCTGCTCAGCTCTGCGGCTTTGATGTGGTCCTCTGGCCCTCTGAGTCCTTCTATCCCAATGTGCGTGGCAGACGGGCCCCCTGCCCGCCCTGCCTGCAGTGCAAATCCTGCCACAGTCCTTGTTGCTACAGTAACATTTTCAAGGAAAATGCCGTGTGCTCAGTTTTCAGCTATTGAGATGGGGAATCGAAATTCCTAATAATAGAGGTAACCCTTAAGAAATGAAATAAACCAAATGTTTAGAAGTGAACTTTTTATTTGCTTGTAATCCTCCTGACCCTGTGGATCAACATGCGACTGTTCATCTAAATCAGGTTTTTAAATGGTGTGTGTCTGCGGTTTTTTATTGCCTGTAATTAAAAAACATGTGTCTGTTTCTATGCGCACGGCATCAATCAGCATTCAGGCGTGGTCATTGATGCTGTGCTACTTACAGGAATGTGTGGGGATGGGTTCTGCTTTTTCTTTTATCTCTTTCTGCGGAGCCTCACAGTGTTCTGTGTGTCAGGGAGCAGAGGGGAAGAGTAAAAGACACCTCTATGTCTGTCTCTTCCTCTTGTTGGCTCCATTTTTAGCCATAATGCTGGTGGCATTGTGCTTCACTGTGACTTCCTGGCCCATTAAAACCCTGACCAGTTATAAAATGGTTAGTTGACATACCTGGGCTTTGGGGACAAAGAAGTGGTTTAAAAAGGAATGTGAACCATCTGTTTTGCCAGCGCCTCTTGTTGACAGATTTATAGATCAACATTAGCATATGTGTCCAGGGTCACACACCTGCGCTTCCTAACAAGGTTATATTATTTAGCGGGGTATGTTTCTGTCCTGAGGATTCAGAGATCTTTGCAAAGGTGGGCATCAAGAATTCTGTTTTACAGTTGAAAAATGAAGGTACAGAGAGATTTAAGTGACTTACCCAACACCACACAGTGACTCTGTGGTGGAGCAGTTATTGAATCCAGGTTTCCTCCAGCTGCACAAATATACGTCATCCATTAGCAGGAAAAGACTTAAAGCTATAAACATAATAGAGGAACATTGATTATCATTCTAAGGGAGCTTAAGTCCTTGTGCTGTATGAAAACCTGAGCCGTGTTGGAAGATGCAGGCTATTATAACAAGAAAGGTTCAGAATGCAGTATGTTAAAGTGGCAATGGTCACTGAAGTTGGTGGAAAGAGTACCCTTGATTTTGGTGATCACATCTTAAATGAGCAAGTCATTCTGTAGTTAAGCTCTGTAGTCATTTTCTTCTTTCTTGTTTCCCAGCACGTGCCTGGATAAACTCACCTCAGTGCACTTCAGGCTGTTTGTTAAAGAATTTCTTGTAACCAAATTGATCATACAAGGATGTTGAACAGAAAATCAGATTTATTATGTTGCTATGCCAGCCTGTCTGATGTGGTGAAGAACCTCAAAATAACAATTGGAGGAGTTATTGAGCTTCTCCAGGCTGGAAGGTAGATGAAGATTTGTCCTCTTTCATTCATGGCCTTAGATTTGTTCGTCAGAATAATCTATGTCGAAGATAAGATCTTCGGGGACATAGGACAATTGATTTTCCAATCAGCAAAGAGGTTAGAGGATAGCTAGAAGAACAAAGTAAGGTAAATAGCTGAATCTGTAAAGTGAGTTCATTTATTCTTCTGAAGTAGCTTCAAAGTGAATTTAAATATAGCAGAAAGCAGTCACTTCTTGTTTCAGTCCTATTTAATATCAAAGACTGATGATGTTTTTCAGTTGGAGGTGGATGGACCCTTCAGCTCTAAAGTAACTGCTGGATCCGTACATCTATTCACACAGCTGCTTTCAATTATATCATCTCTTATCTGGCAGAAGTCCTTGAAAAACTGTCTCACCCTAACACCTTAAAAACTAGAAGCCATAATATAGCTCAATAATTCCAGTAATAGTGTTAATGGAAGATGTCACTTTGCAACACCTAGCGTCAGAGTTTCTAAAGATCCATGAAATCTAAGGTGAAAACAGTAGAAACAGAAATGCACTAATGTTTTGTCTTGAAGCTGGAATGATCTGAATAAAACTATCCCCTGGATCTTCTGACTATCTATGCAACTTAATGTACATTGGATAATTTTATCTGTTAATGCTTTTTTGCTGGCTGCAAGTAATATTAGGCAAGTCCTTAGAAAACTGTTACTGCTGGTTTTGTTTCCTCTACAGACCTTTTTTTTTTTTTTTGTATACAGGATATGAGCATGCTTATCTTCCACAGCACATAGGGATTGGTGGCTTTTGATGAGTGCACGTTGGAGTGACTGACCACTGAAAGAGGATGCTCATTTACCCACTACAGCAGAGCTGAAAAAGCTACCTGAAAAGAGCATGTTTCAGTATTGCCACTACCCAGTTTTCATAGGCTGGAGAAAAGAAATACATCAGAAGAATGAAGGAAGGATTTGTGGTATATGCTGTTGGAAAGCCTGGTCCATGTATTGAATTAGGACAAAAGACGTTCAGCTGCGTGTTGCAAGCAACCTGGAGCAAAAAGTACCACTCTTCCTTTCTTACTTATTCAGATGTCTATTGCGAGGTGTCCATCTGCTTTGCACATTCACTTCCTCAAGAGGGTCATGTTTGGGTTCCTATGGATGGAATATCCTTAAAAGTGTATCATGCAACTGCTCCTTGTACCCATTTGAGGTTCTGTAACAGGGATATAAAGATGCTTGGGATACTTTTTGCCTCGTAAACCTCTAACTGGAACCTTTGTGACTGGAGATTAAGGGTGGGGGGTTTTCATGTTAACCTGAATTTATCTTCACAGTATTTTACCTGCAGCTGGAATTGCTCTTCAGTCACTTTCTGTGAGATGAAGCTGCAAGGGCTGCAATTCTGTCAAACTGGTGTATATAGATGCAGTGATTTCAAACACAACTACCGTATTATTATGGCTGGGAGTTACTGTCCCTAGAGCAGAGGCAGCCAACTGAATGTATTTCTGCTCTTCACAATCATAGTTTTTGAACTGGTGTATTAGAATGAACTTTGTGCTAAGGAACTAAAGCATGAATTTCTGTATCTGTTGTGCTATACCTATTGTGTTTTGCAATCTCTGTTAGAAAGACCATAACTTTGGACATAGAGGCCATCATGACAGATTAAAGGCAATAAAATCCTAAACCGAAGCAGCTAAGCCCATCCAAGATCATCTATCAGAGATCTTAAAGGAAAAATCTGTTTTCTTAACAACTCTACCTGCTGTGATTATATTATGAAGAAATTTTATCTGAGAGAATCTTCCATGCATGGTGGTAGAAGAAAAACCTGTCTGTAATGGATCAGAGAGCACCAGGTTCTTATTTCAGGCAAAGAAAACATCATAGCAGTTGAGCTTTCTGCTTCTTCTCAACAAACTACATTATTGCAGTTGCAATATATATTTGAATGTTGGTCTAGAATTTAAAAGTCACTTTGACTTCTCCAAGTGTGGGCTGCTTTACACATTCTTTACAGAAAGTTGAATCTGGGTGAGTTGTCTTTATTATTATATTACCCAGAATGCCAAACTCAAAAAGAAAAAGTAAAACCCCATGGTTGCATAAGGCAAGGTGAAATATGTTGTAGGAGAAACAATATTAGGCTTAAACCAAGGCATGAATGTGTATTGCTTTATAGCATTTTTCTATATAGTATATGCTTTTATTCTTAATTGTATTTATAATGTAACTTTAATTATAGTGAGGTTTGGAATATATGCTTTATCTGTGTAAGGCCCTAGGTATATAGATTACTTATAAACAGGGAAGGAAACTCTTGTTCTAAATAGGACACTGCGGTACAAAAATATACATGGTTTATATGAAAAGGCTTACAAGGGGCATCTTCAAGCATTTTTGAAAGAGAATATTAATATGAAGGGTTCACTTTCAAATGCAGAGAGCCAAATGAATGCCCAAAATACATTCTTATCTTTTGCCTGTAAGTAGTGATCACACAAAATTGTGTGCACAAATGTCCACTTTTATGTATATTTGACTGCCAGGGATTGTATGCGTGGAAGCTGCTAACCTAGCAGAATGTCATCTCCAAGAATGTTTTGACTACAAACAGTTTGTTTATTTACTTACTTTATTTTTGAGTTTAAAGTCTGGCTGAAAAGTGGTATTTTTAAAGAATGATGATCGCTTTAGATAACTGAGTTTCTACTTTCAGTTGCATTATCCTAAAATAAATGATACCAGTTTTTGAGGTGTGAATAGGTTTCCTAGCAGGGAAGCGTAGGCTTGGGTTGATCTTAGTAACACATAGCTATGTTTCTGGACCATGGGAAATTTTCAGATCCCCGAAGTGGAACTAGCTTCCTCCCACCATTGTTTTTCAAGAAAGTCTTTTATCTATTTCTCTTCAGGTCTGGACAAGATTAAAAAAAAAAAAAGACTAAATTAATAATAATAACTTCTTTGGGGTTTGGATGGGTTTCCTGAAGCATCCTCAAGAGACTGGGTTTTTCAGATCTGCTGACTCTCTATATGAAAATCAGACTTATTTGGGGAACTTGTTTCCTGCAAGTGAGCCTGAAGCATTCTGAATAGTCACTTTGGAGCTGACAGAGCCCTCAGTCATTTGGATGAAAGGCCAAAGGGCATCTTCATTCTCTTGAACCTCTATTTCTTGGGATTGTTTTCTCTCTACGTCAAGAACGAAAGTTGGTGCATAGATGACACAGCATTCTTGTTGGCAGCTACTTTAAAATCATTATAAAATCTACTCCACAACGTGCTTCTTCAACTTTGCTCTTCCTAAAAGTACTGGAACGTTATTACATTGCTATGAGAATAAAGAGAGAAAAGAATATGTTTTAGTCAGGTGATTAAAAATCCAGAGGAAAGTTTTCTTGGTTGATAATTTGTCATTTTGCACGTGTTTTACTTGGGGAAAGTGGTGGTTATGATACCTTGATAAGAACTTCACTTAATCAGGAAAAATGCATATTTTCTGCCAAAAATGTGGAAAATTGAGTATCTTAAGTTAAATCAAAGGATTTTAATGAGATGTTTGAAGAAAGAATTAAAGCAACTTGTTTCTACTTGAGAAGAGCAATACATTTTTAGAGAAATCTTAATTAACACAATATTGACTGTGATGTAATACAGGGAGTACGGGGGTCCAAACTTTAAAAATGTGCTTGTTATTGTAATTACCTACTTAAATTGAAGGTTATCCTTTGATATATATCATCTATGGATGTAGCTGTCTCTACTTACACCAAAAGCAAAACTGTATTTAATGTCATGTTAGTCCAAATATAGGTTGCTAAAATATGTACTCTGTTTGCATTCTGTAGCTTTGGTTCTTACATGCTGGGTGTCATGGAGAGTGGCCTGAAAAGGCAGAGCCAAGACAAGCAGAAAGAATCATACTTACGACCAAGAGCAAAGGAATAAGTGGGCATAGGGGCTAGGAGATAGGTCAAGGAGATGTGAATGTGAATGCAAGCACAACGATGTAGAGCCTGGAAGGTGAAAGCAAGGAGTTTAACCCCAATGTAGAAGGAGAAAAGGAGCCAACAAAGGCATCAGAAGAATAAAGTGAAGTCAGCAGAATGGTGGGATGGCAGCATTTTCAGGTAGCTGATTGAAGTCAGTAGCGGGAAGTCGCAGAGCAAGTGGCTGGCTTTTGGTGTCCAGAGACTTGTATCAGTAAGAAACTGTCCAGGGTGATTAGGGCTGACACTAGGGATAAGAAAATAAAATTCCCAGCAAGTTAGAATTCACTGGAGTCTGATTGCATGGCAAAGGTGGGAAGCAAGTGACAGTTGCCTGTCTTGTAACCAGCTGAATAGAAGCCCTAGGGTGTGGGAGATCTTAAAGATTGTTATTCTTCCTCATCTATGTATATGCTCAGCAACATTTCTAAGGGAGTCGCACTAATTAACTCTCCACCTCCACACTCTTAAATCTGAGTAGAGCAGCACCTATCAGAAGAGATATGCTGGACACAAGGCCTGTTCTACCCAGGCCAGGCAGCCAGCTGTTCAGAGTTTTGAAGCAGATGTTCGAGCCTGAATCATAGTCATTCTGTGTGATTTGTGATGGTAGCTGACAGAGGCCAACTCACTTATCTGGGAAACTCCCGGAGAGGTAGAGACACTTATTCTAGGCGGGTTCCTGTTTAGCAACCTATAGAAATAGCATGCTGGAATAATCCTTCTATGTAAATATTTTTTTTCTTTATTCTTTCAAGTGCTCCCTGACCTCATTTATATAGTATTTAACAGGGTACATCTGGTTTTGGTTGTGTCATGACTCAGTGTTCCAGTTTGAAAATGCAGTGTTGTGATTTAAAACATGGTGTCAGGACAGTGATATACAACTACCTATGACCTAAATGTTGTTGCTTTTTCTCTCTGGCACCACTGCTGCTGCAGGCCTGGCTCCTGCAGCTCTGCGGGGTGTGGGGAGGCCCACACTGCCCAGCCTGGCCAAACGGCAGAGCCAATGCAGGTTTAACATCCCCTGTGTTGCCTTTGTGCTCCAACACATTTCTCCCCAGTGCTAAATATTCCTACCTGGCAATAACGTTTGCTTCCCACTGGAATTTCTTGAGCTACACGTTCTGTTTTACACATTTCCCCTTTCACTCTAGTTCATTTTCTGAATTTGGGTTGCTGGAGGTAGGTGCACTATTTTATTCATGTTAAGGCAATTTGTACAGGTCACAGGGAGAATACTCCATTATATGGTACTAGCTACAGTCAGAATTGTTTTGTCTGATACTTGTTCAGCTTTTGTACTTTTCTATTGAGTGCGAGTTTACATACACTGTCCAGAATCCTTTTTTCAAGCAGGTGCATTTTGATATTTATCCAGGTTGTGATATCTGTCTTAGTGCTGCTAAAACATTCAAGGAACTGTCTTACAGGTTTTTTGACAGAAGAGATAATGATAGTAAGATGAATGATATAGTTTCTTTTTTGCCTTCATTTTTCGCCTGTAAAATCTCAAGAGCTGCCCACACCTCTTGCAGATACATATCTGTCTATGAAAGATAATACATGTCACAATCTTGCATACACAGAAGAACAAATTTGAATCAGAGCTGAGAAATTCTGCTTAAATGTGTCACTAAAATGTTGAAACAATAGTGTCATCAGTTTCAGGATGAGTTGTCAGCTTCTGTTATCTAACAGTTATTTTCTGGTTCAACATCATAAAAACACTTTCCTGGAATTTGGTAATTTACAATAACTTGGTTTAAGGCAGAAATACTTACTGGAAATTTGCTTGCTTTAATTTACTACTTTGACTTAAAGAACTAGGAGATAGAGAAGGAGCAAAATTAGTCAATGAAATGTATTTATTTAAGACATAAAATGATTAAAAGTGAGAAAATAAGGAAGTTAGCTTAATGAATATTACTGCTTTCTGCTGTTTTACACTTTTGCTTTCTACTCTTTTCCTTTGAGTTACTTGGTGGTGCATTTTACATCAACAAATGTATGCTCATTTTTAAATGACATCTTTTGAAAAAAATCATAGAAACTAATGGCTTGTGGGTTTTGGAGAGGATGAGATTAATGACATCATTTTAACAGCCAATATTTGATACTCAGGTGCACTGCTTCCTTTGTGAAAATTTTAAGAGATGAAGGCTACTGGCTAGCTAGTGTTGTCCTCAGAGGTACCTCACAAGTAAGATCATACCTACACATTGCATATTTACTGATCAGTTTAACAGAAAATGTTTTTTTCTTTCCCAAGAGAGTGGGAGGGAGCATGAATTCTGAGTTTAGTAAAAAATAAACAAACCAACCAACCAACCAGTTATTAAATATTTAGCATTGTAGGAGAGAGCAGAGTCACTTCTCTGTATCTCGTTATATCTATGTGAGCAGTCAGAGGTGCACTTTCAGAGCTTCATGGAAAATGATGACATAGGGGAATTCGACAAACAGTAGTATACTAACTTTTATAAGGCCTGTAAAGATCATCTTCTTGTAGAAACAGAAGTTATGACAACATTTAATGGCTCCTTTTCATTCATTGCCCATTTCTTTTGTAATTTTTAAGGTAATGATAGATACTCATGAGCACATGATCAAAAAAGAAGCATTTTTATTGGAACAAAACCTCAAGGAAACAAAATGAGTTTTGTTATTTTCTTCTTGGAAAGCTAAATCCAGAATGACAGCTTTTATAGCAGCATTGTGCTGTGCAGAATCCTAGCATTCTGGGCCAGGTTGCCAGCATTTCTCAGAGCCATTTGACCCCTGAGTTTTAACTTTATCTCAAGGTATCTGCTCATGAACAGAATGGTATTTGAAGGGTCTCTGGGAGAGCTTTCCAATAGTGTTTGTGAAATCTGATTTTTAAAATGCTGTTGCAGAAACTGATACTGAAGAATTCCTAAGATATGCTTTTGTGGCTTAGTTACTTTCTGATAACTAATCTCAAAGAATAACATTTGGGCATGTGGAAGGCAGAAGAGCCTCTGTCAGCTTTTTTGAGAGAAAAAGGTGAACTGCTTTTATCAGATAAAATTGCTTAAAAATAAAAGCTAATGAATACAACCAAACATTAACTTTCACAGGTTATTCCGTTTATTCTTATCTTGTTCAAAAAGCTCTGAACTGTCAACTTGCAGTTCACAGGTTGCTGCTGAGAATGCTGGCTCTGTGCTCCTGGTATGTTTTTGCAGGTGAAAAAGTGGCCATGAGTGCAGCACACCAGCTTTTCAGGACCATATCCTTCTTTATTACAATAACTGTTTATCTGTGGCAGAAAGTGTGTAGAACTCGGGGATCCAGACTATAATGTAAGCTTAGTGACAATATGGTGATGCCAGAGCCTTTGGAATGAACATGAGAAGGCAAAACATGACAATAGCTGTCACTGCTTATGGTTTAGCTGGAGGTGGGGACTGGAGCTGGAAGGGTCTGCTAATAAGAGAGCAAGAATGCTCTTCAGGGTCTTTATAAGTGGGATTAGCTCCAAATCCCACTGATGTCCTACTTTTGAGCACCATTAGAGAAATATTTTAGGGGTCTGAGATAAGATCATCTGCATATCTATGGCATCTGCTTCTGCATTGTTCTAGACATACTGGGGCTAACAAAATTTCATTAATTTCAGGACTGAGGGATCAGGCAGCTCTTCAGAGTCTGGTATCTGCTTTTCTTGTGTGACCTCTGGCATATGAAGGTTTTCTGTTTGTTGGTGGAACCAAGTGATAACATTCCTCTGTGGGTAGTGAAGGGCTTATTTCTCCTTTATCGTTTCTATTTGGAGTTTTTTTCTCTTTCTTGATTGACAGAATGTTGAAATGATAAATATTAATCCACTTTGTAAAGGAATTTGAATACAAACACTTCTTTTTTCTTTCGCCTGTACAATCCATTCATCTCGATTGAATTTTTGTCCTGAAGTATGTCCAGAGCATTGTAAAATCGCACCAAACTCATTGACTACCACTAATAAAGTGATCAACTTACTTCCTGGAAAACAACTTCTTTGTTCTTATTAATGCTTTAAATTAATCTTAATTAAATTAAATTAAAATTCTTAACACCTCAACACTTTGTATGTAGGACATTTATGATTTTTTTTTTTTTTTACAGGATTTATCTGGAGAGGGCTACAGAGACACTATTGGTGATGAACACTTTCATCTAGAAGGTATGTAAAGAACAAAATTTCTTGGTTAGTATTAAGGAATATGGGAGCATGTCAGTGAAAAGTCAGTGTGAGAATGAATATGTGAGTGTGGGGTTCTTGATATACTGATGTGTCTTCTGCCTGGCAAAACTTTTAAGGTGGGAATAGGGTATTGTTTCTGAATCTCCTGCCACTGTCCTCCTAGTATCAAAAAAGTCATCCATCTGTATCATAGGGACCAAATATTTTAATTCAAGGTCTCCCAATATTTTCTAGGTACTTCTTTTGGCAGTAGCAGCAGTAGTGAATATCATTGTCCCCAGCAGAGGTGATAAACGCAATCACTGAAAATGTTAGAATTGGGTTTTGTGATACACTGCACACCCTTCTGGGTTACACAAACCAGACTCAGGAACTCCTGCATTAATTTCTAATAAAGACCAGAGGCTCTTATTCTATACATGTCTCTTGAATATGAATGGAATCGTTATTGCCTTGGAGAACTTCTTCCAAGAATCATCTCATCCCTTCCTCTGTGATCAGGTTTCTCCCTGAAGTGGATATGGAATCAGTGTTGTGGTGGGAAGGGCCTTTGGGGACCTTGAGTACGGACAGAGAACACATCTGAGGTACTTCCAACACCAGTTAGGCATGTGGGTCGATGAATGGAAGAGATTAATTTGAGGACATTATTGATCATTCTGTTACAAAAACAAGGAAATGAGACTTCAGAAACTCTGTAGTGTAACAAGTGGTTACATGGGGCAGTGTGCTAGATTTGTATTATACCCTAGTGGAAATAATATGCCCAACTTATTTGGAGCAATGAACCGTGTCAAGCTTAACTGGGAAATTTATGTCCTTTTATAATGCAATCATTTGTTTCTGGTGGTAGAGACTTCTGTCTAAACAAAACTTGAAAGATTCTCTGTGTTAAGAATATCTATCTTCCAGTTCCTTATCTGTGAAATGTATTAATATACTGTATTTCTTGGATCCCATGTTTCTGTCATGTATGTAGTTTACAATCATATAATTACAGAATCATAGAATGGTTTGGGTTGGAAAGGACCTTAAGATTATCTAGTTCCAACCCCCCAGGCATGGGCAGGGAACCTCATACTAAACCATGTCAACCAAGCTCTGTCCAAACTGACTTTGAACACTGCCAGGGATGGAGCAATCACAACTTCCTTGGGCAACCTGTTCCAGTGCCTCACCACCCTCACTGTGAAGAACTTCTTCCTTATATCTGACTTAAATATCCCCTGTTTAAGTTTGAGCCCATTACTCCTTGTCCTACCACTACAGTCCCTAATGAAGAGTCCCTCTCTAGCATCCTTGTAGACCCTCTTCAGATACTAGAAGGCTGCTATGAGGTCTCCACGCAGTCTCCTCTTCTCCAGGCTGAACAGCCCCAACTTTCTCAGCCTGTCTTCATATGGGAGGTGCTCCAGTCCTCTTTTCATCCTCCTGGCCTCCTCTGGACTTGCTCCAACAGCTCCATGTCCTACTTATGTTGAGGACACCAGAACTGCATACAGTACTCCAAGTGGGGTGTCATGAGAGAAAAAAGTTTACAAAGAATGTTCCCTTGTATGTGCCTGTAACATATGAGCTCAGTTTCGGCACCTACCTGTAGTCTACTGTTAAACACAAAAACAAGATATACTTGCCAGGATGGAGGCAGCGTTTGTTAGAAGTGTTTCTGTATTTAACTTCATTAGTTTTCCTTTCTGCTCATAGTAGGACATAACTCTAATAAAGGGTGAGGTTTTAATTTTCAGAATTATAGGAGAATCTACTTAACACAGGATATTAAACATCAGTGAGGTGAATACTTTCATTTTCCTATGTCTCATTCTACCTGTCCTTGTCTCTAAGTATTTCTTCCTTTCTGTGTAGAATTGTGTTGCATAACAAGCATAGTATCCAATATATATTATTTCCAAACCAGTCAATAACAGCATTGTTTTTCTTAGAGTCAGCATTGTTTTTCTTAGAGTGTAAACCCTTTTAGGCAACTGTAATTTCAGTCTTTCAGCAGTTTTACATTATTTCTTCTGATGCATCTCGTTTTTTGTGAAGTAGCTGAGTAGTGCAGACAAGATTCAGAACAAGTGGTCCTTCCTTTGTGTGCTGCCACTGGGGAAGAGCTGTTCTGTGGCATCTTTCCAGCAAGGAGGCGGGTAACTGTTCCACCCAGTGCTCAGGCAAACACATGCATATTGCCAAGGCTTGGCCCTTATCTCTTCTGCTCTCAGATCTCCCGGCTGTGCCTCATGCTGGGAACAGTGTTAGCCACTTCCCTCTTGAATGGGGCATTGAAAATCTTCTAATTAACAGATTATACTAGAAGCATTGTGTTAAAGCACGATGCTTTCACCCTTTTTGTATAACAGTCCATTTTACAGGCATAATATATTTGGATGACTGTGATAGTTTTAGCATAAACTTGTGATGTTAGAATAAAGTGGGGCTGAAACATGATCTTTGTTAGTGCACAGCTTGAATTTTGTATGGCTTAGGTGTGCGATGATCACTGTCATAGCTCTTTTCTGCATAGAAATGTTTTGTGTGAAAATGTACCTAATATTCTAGGAAGTATATTAATTTTTCTATCTAAAATAGTTGTCCTGCCTTCATTTTGCTACCTCACAACCTTTACATATGTACTGGTACATTGCATGTATGTTGCATGATTATACATTCATGTATCATAAGGTAACATCAACATCACTGAAAAGTAGTTTCAGGGATGGAGCTGTATCACACTGAAACATGGTTGGTTGGACTAAGCTCACAAAGGACATGAATAGCAAAACAAAGACTTGAACGCAGCTCTTACCAAGTACCAGGCAAGTGTCTAATCAATGAACTGTATTCTGTCTTCATAAATACACAGTAGGGATGGAAAAAAATGAAAAAGAAACATTTCTCAGATTTGCAGAAAAGCACAGCAGGTGCCACAGTTCTTCTAGGTTAGGGGAAAGTTACAGCCTCTACACTCAGACTTTACTGGAGAATAAATCTGAGTTCTTTAGAAGACTCACTGAAAAGACAAAGTGGCAATAAGAGAAATAATTGAATTCCTTATTTTGTTTTACATAGCCAAGTTCATTACCTTTTTTTTTTCTCTCTTTTTTCCCCTTCTTAGCCGTCTGAGCAGTACAGATAAAAAGAGCTCTCTTTTCTGGATTTAACTTCTGTGCTGTTATGTAAAGCTTGATCAAATCCTTTCGTCTTAACAGACTTAACTGGCCAACAGCAAAAGGCTCGGGATTCTGGGATTAAGATTGTATTTGGTAAGAGGACTGGTGCATTAGTGCTTTCTTTTGAACTATAGAAAGAACAAAGTAAACATCAAAAGCATTAAGCCATGAGAGCGGATTGTTGACTCAATGTTGCTGCATGACAAGAGGTTAGAACTCAATAGCGGCAACTCTGTTTACTGAGTGCTGTGCAGAAAGAAACAGTTTGGCTAGTATTGTCTATTATATCCAGCACCTGCCTTTGATTTTGCTGGTGGGCAAGTCACTAAATTGAAATTTTCTAATTTTCCCTGCTGTGGTCAGTGATTTCCTTAGATAAAAGACAACAATGGAAACCTCAGTCTGTTCTTATATATTACTTATTCTGATTCCCTTCTTTCTCTTTCATTAATAACTCAACAATTAGGCATGCTGGATATTGGTTTTGTAGTGCCTTCATTTGCAACTTTCATTCCAAGTTTAGCAGTGTTTTCCCACTGCATTGCAGAGATTGACATTTGTCAAACTTAGAGTTCTTGTGCAATCTGCTGTGGCTGTGTACAGATTTCTTGTGCTTGAACTTTCTTGTCCAGCAGCTTCTGCCCAGGAAGCATGTGCTTCATCACTCTTCACGTCTAGGATAAAAGAGCTTGCAATTTCTCTTCCTTGTACCTAGACAGAATAGTAGGTCGCTAGAACTGAGTGACTGGAGGTGGCTCTGGAAGAAACCACAAAATCCGGAAGTGACATTGGGGGATATTTTTCATTTCACTTGGGGAAGCTAAAATGGAAGGCAGGAATTGAATATGGCATCAAACAACAAGTCACTCTTCCATCACTAGCTGTCTGTGTTCAGTAATGACATTCAAGTTCTCTCTCTGCTCTTCAAGGCATAAGAAGCTTTTCAATTAGTCATTCAAGAATTCTGCTCTTGTTTTTCAGAACTTTTGTCACCTCCTTTCCCTTGATAAATGATCCAGGGAAAATGTAATTTTCACAGCTAGGAAATTTTCACAGCTACAGCCTGTAGACCTGGAGAGCTTTCTTATCTTAACCACTCCATGTCTTTATGAAGTGAACTGAAGTTCCTCCATCTTATCACTTGAACAGTTAGCTTTTCAGAGCAGTCTGTTTTCTCCCTGCTTGTGACATCTGAACCAGAAGAAGGAAAATCTCCCTCTGACACAGAGTGATTGTGGAAAAGAAGCAATTTCCTACTTGTCTCAATACAAGCTCTTTAAAGCCCAGTGGGATCTAGCTATCAGTCTACTTTTGGAGTTCAAGGTGAAGTCTTTAAGCTCAGGAGACACCTAACCTATCACCCCAATTAGTTATGTGATAATGTGATTTCTCATGTCACTGTTCTCCTGAAAAGTATGACTTAAATGTTTCTACTAACCAGAAATCTTGCATCTCTGTGAGATCCATTTAGTCCTGTACCTGTCAGAGGAGCTGCTTCTTATGCTGATAGCAATCTGTTCCCTGTTTCATTCATTTCAGCAGAGGGTGATGTCTTGGTTATTATTCTCTCAACAGCAGACTGGAGAGGATCCAAACCTTCCCAGTGTCTTATCTGAACATGATATCCAAAGTCCTGCTGAAAGTAGCGTCAGAACTTGACCTGCATCAACAGCCCCTTATTTTTGATATATTTCCCAAACCAGATCTCTAGATGTAAGATGTTCCCTTGCCTGGTATGAGAGAGGACAAAATTATTCATGTCATTTTCTTGCCTGTAAATATCGGAGAGCCCTCCAGCAGAGTTCAAAGCACATGTTGTTGCTGAAAAAAAAATGCATCATATCTGTAAAAGAACTACTTGTAGGATTTTCACACATTTACAAGACATTATGGAATTTCTAAACCTGCAAGGCATGCTGTATTCAGCAAAGCAGAAAAATAATTAATTCTATTCTTAATATTTTTATATGTTTTTCAGGATGTTGCCAAGGTATGGTACTTGGGCCCAAATTGTTTATAAACTTATCAGCAAAGGAAAACTCGAACAAGCATTTTAACTAGTGTTAGCTAACCTATTTGCCTGTGAGACCATATTTATCATATTTAGATCATCTCAGAGCTGTAATATATTCATGTATTGTGCTGAGCTATGAATTGGTAATAAAAGGCAGTTATTTCAAACTGCATGCTCCTTTCTAGTTTATGCCTTATGAGGGTTATTTCATTTCTTTTCTGAGGCTTAAATAATTTTCTATATATAATGCACATGAAATTCCAGTGTATTTATAAAAACACATAGATTGCATCTTGCACACAGGCAAAGCTGATTTATCTCAGCACCATTGTTATAATCTGCCTAGTACTATTGACACAGGCTTGGTGCTTTGCAGAAAATGAAGGTCCTGTCTCTGTCATGTTAAACTAAGTATCTATTAATTACTGACACTGCAAACAGAGTGCTAAAAATTCTACCTTAAAAGTGCTCTTGTGGCCTGCTTTGTGGGATGTTATATGGGAACTCTGCATTTTAATGCCTTGTTGCTAATCCTGTGCACTTACCATAGCTTTTCTATGCATGAGTATGTGCTATGTGGTCACCTTAGACTGGCGATCGCTTGCTCAACGGCTGCATCTTTTTTGGCTGCCAAGAGGTTTCTGCTGTACTCTTTCCTACTACTCAGTATGACATGAAACAACTGAAAAAAATCTGCAGCTCCAGGGTGACCCACTGGCACAGCCACCATTATCTGCCAAAGAGCTAGTCCCTGCTGAGGCTGGATACTGATAAGCTGGTTACTGTGAGCTGGAAGGCATACCAAAGAACATGCCGGGGGAGGGGGGGAAGGAGCAGTGAAGAGTGCCAAGAGAAAACTGCTTAGTTTGGCAGTTAGAATAAAAGTCACCAAAGAACATGAGACTGGTAGGATTAGCAGAAGTTTTCCTGTGGTCGTGCACCAATCCAGGAAATTGCAAGGAGTAGGTAGGCTGTTTGCCATGAGTGGGAGGAAAAACTTACGGCACAAGGCACTTAAAAAAATAAAAAAAAGTAAAATTGTACAAGTGTTTCTTAACATTAGCTGTTCAAGTTGAGGGGGGTTGGTGTTTGGATCAGCAGCTTCTACTTCTAGAGCTGCTGTTTCAAGTTAAGCCAGGTCAGTAGTGATGAAAGACTGTTACCATCCAATGATTGCCCATGGCCTCTGTGTAATGAGTTAGTGGTCTCCAGGTGTTTCTAAATGGACCTTTACAGTATCTAAGAGCTCCCACCCATGTTGGCAAGTGGAGCACAGAAAGGCAGTGAAAAGCAGGCTGTTATGTCACCTCAGAGGGTGAGCTTTCCTCCTCAAGCAGAGCCGCTGCTCATTCCATACATTTTAGGATATCGCTCTTGGTAGCTGACAACCCACCAGCTCCTATGAGTGCTGCCTAACAGTTTTTGATAGATGATGTGTTTTATCTACAGTTTGAGAGTTTTGTTCTGGGTTGTTAATCCTCTGCATTAGACTGGGAAGATCATTCATACTCGTTGTAAGTAACAGCTTCACATTAATCTCTGTATTCAGATCATCCTATGTTGCTAGAATGCTGTTATTCCAGAACACAGGTGAGTTGCATGTTTGATTCAGGGACACTATAGAAAAGAGGAGAACAGAGCCTGGGATTTCCTGCATCTATGTCTGTCCCTTACTTATATGATGGAGAGCCAGTTTCAAAGCACAGTACATAAGAAAACCTTCCAAACTTGTAAGTGGTCTCTATTCTTTATGGTGGCCAAAGAAAGACAAATGTTAATGTCAATTTATTTGTGTGTGATGTATAAAAAAATATTTCAGTAGAAAACAGAGGTAATGAAAAGTGAAGCAAAACTAGCATCTTAAAAATGCAGAGTTGATCCTTAGTGAACACCTTAAACATGGAAATCTTTAAAATAATATTATATGTGTGCTTGGTATTTATAACAATATTGTTTTTCCACACCCTTTCTACCTAAGACTGGCAACTTTTCCTTCATTCACAAAGAAACTAATGCTTTTTCTGAGTGATCATTAAAAAAAGAATCAATTAACAATAAGAATATTTATTTACTCTCAGTTCTGGGGTAGTTATGAGCTGAGTTTACTAGGAAGCAAAAATTTGTGTGTGGGTATAGCTGTTGGAAAACCCATCTACAGAACTCTCAAGGTGCTCCTCTTGTAGCATGTGACATCCAGACCATCAGGGTACATGTTGGAAGCAGGAGAATCAAAAGACAAAAGGACTTGACTTAGGGAGATCTCATCAAAGGCAGGAGGGCTCTTGCATTTGCCTTCCATATCCCAAAACTGAGCAAAGCATCATGGCAGACCTTAGGCAGCAGATTGTGAGCATCCAACTGGTTGCTCATGTCAGTGGGCAGAGCTCGAAGGAAGCTACCATGTAGCAGGGCTGAGACGGGGTGAGAAATGTGTGCCAGTGATAGGAGTCTTATGCTCTATGTGTGTGGTTTGAAAGGGCTGAGCCCCGGTAATCTGGACTCACCCAATCAGTCTTGGTCATTGATGTTTCCCTTGGGCTGTCGAGGTTGTGATTCAGAGGAGGAAGGAGCTGTACCCTGTGTAGGCATATCTGAGCTGTTCCTCTAACTTAGGCTGAGTAACACTTGCACTGAGTGCACAGAAACGCAGGGTGGTGCCCAGCTCTGCACTAGCTGACCATCACACAGGTACACCCATCACACCCCTAACACCACCCAAGGTGGCTGGGTTACAGCTTGCCATGTCTGCCTGTGTGTCCTGCTCTCCTGCTTCTGCCGTGGAGACTGATGTGGAAGGCAGGGTCTAACATCAGATACACCTCAGAAAACTGATGGACTCAAGCATATCCATGAGAGACAGCTGATCTAGTGTGTGTGGTACAAAAATAAAGCGCATTGCTGTATGCAACGGTATAAAAATGTTCTTGAACTTTGCTCCAGGACATCTACCACCAAGAATAAAGAATGAAATATGGGTACAAGTCAAGAGTTTGAAAACAATCTCTCTGGAAACATGATAAATACCAGTGGTTTCATTTATTCTACTTGAAGAACAAAGGTCCTTTTCTACTTTTTATTTCCCAGCAACGATTATTACCAGTTATTTTTCTTGTAGCTTTGACCACAGTTCATGGAAGTTTAATTAAATATGTTTTTGAAAAGTGAGTCAAAATGCCATTCTTCTCTCTAACTCTCTTGTGACTCTCCTCTTCTCTTTCCTCTCTTTCCTCTCCTCTATCCTCTCCTCTATCCTGTCTCCTCTCCTCTCCTCTCCTCTCCTCTCCTCTCCTCTCCTCTCCTCTCCTCTCCTCTCCCCTCCTCTCCCCTTCTCCTTTTTTTTTCTTTCTTTTTAATCCATCTGAAACTAGAGCATATTTCCATGCAATGATTTGGGCCCAGATAATACTCTCATGCTAGTGTTCATGGAATCGTTCCAGTTTTGTGCCCTTGTAACTGAAAAAAGTGTTGGCCCTTGCAATTTCAGAAGGTGATACACTTGTTTCAAATCCCTTGCCTTTACATTAAATATTACATTATTTTTTAGAAACCTTGAATACCGCATTTAATAGGCAAAATGTCCTCCTACAATTCCCAAATAACCCTAGAGTTACCAGTTCTCTTGTGTTTGACTTGACTTTGACGCAGCCAGGCAACCAAGGTTCAGAGTGCTCACTTTGCTGGGTTTTCGGTGGCTTTCTGCAATAGGCTTTTGTTGAGATGCCATGTGTATGCTACTGTAAGGCCCTTCTCTCCTGCCCAGAGGGATTTCATATCCCAGAGTGTCTCACGTGAGGATACAATTTATGACAGAATTAAATAGTTCTTGCACTTCTGGGATCAAATTTAAGGGTCATAATTTTATACAGGCAGCTAGATGCAAAGATAGATGCCTGAACCTTTGGGCTGGATAGTTTAGACACAACAACCTGTCATCCTTACAAATGCACAAGTGTGAGCATGCACTGGTAATTCCAGTGAAAAGCATATTGCTTTTGCCAGTTGCTGTTCCAAATTCAAACTGTGTATCAGTCAGGGTGCTTTTGTGTGCTTCAACTCCACTTCTCCTGCAGTAGCTACAGAAACCCAAAGTTTTACCTCACCAGGCAGAACAAGTGCCCTTTGTTACCTAGACAGATTACAGCTTTTTCTAAAGTCTGCTCTTCATAAAAGCCCAGCTTGAACAGTGGAAATTCTGACTTGCCTCAGATACTGAGGAGACTTTTATAGTTTTGAGTAGCTCCAGGGTTATATTTTAAAAGTTGAATTTCATCACATGTTTCAAGTTTGGTGGGAAAAAAAAAAGCATGATATTTTTAGCAGAAGAAAGTCCCCACACACCTTTTTTCTTAACAGATGTTTCATCTCAATCATATCCAAACCTCAAAGCACAAGTAGCAGTCAACCTTATTCTCCTGTGGAGAAAAAGATAAAATGTCATTTGTTTGGAAGAGTTTTTTTTGGGTTTTTTTTTTTGTAACCACAACTAGTTTGTGAGTAAAAGCAAATAATAAATGCAGCACTATGGGGTTGTGGAAATGAACCTGAAGCAACATTTCTGCCTTTGAAAGAGCATGGAGTCCAGCTGCTCTTGTTAGATGGAAAGTCCCAACCCCAACCCACCAAAAAAAATAAAAATGCCAGTAATCAGGTTTTTCTTGCTTTATAAATCTGATCCAGCAATTCAGGTTCTTTCACCAGTGAAATATGTCATAGAAAGTGCCCAACTTTGTAGCAGATAGGATTTAAAACTAAACAAAAAGAGAGGAAAGGAAGAGTAGTTGTAAAATAAATTACCCAGAAGTACAAAAGGTGATACCCAAGGAATTTTCACAGGGCTCTGGAGGAGCAGAGAGCTTTTCTGTGCCTGGCAGTGGGGCTGTGTGCAGGGCTTAACCGCTGGGGGAATGGGCAACAGCAGCCAAGGCAGGCCCAAACTCTGTGCGTAGAGTTATCTAGGAGGGAGCTGCAGTCCCTCTACAGACTTGGACTTATAAAGCTAAAGTGTGGTGCTGCACACCCTTGTCCTGTTATTTTAATGACTTTTATTAAATAAT
>NW_009917065.1:0-224 GCF_000696875.1 Nestor notabilis
GCCCGGCGGCCTTTCTCTCTCCTGGCGCTTCGGCTGTGGGAGCAGGACCCGGACGTTCGTGCTCAATGCGACGGGCTCAGCCCAGCATGGAGCGAGCATGGTAGAAGAAGCATTCATTTGGAATTTTAGGTGGGAAAACGAAGAGCGAGCCCAAGGCATGTGGCACCGTTGCGGAGCTCTCCATGTGCTAAAGAGGCCCAGGTGCAGTGTTTGCTCCTGGCTCT
>NW_009917066.1:0-9731 GCF_000696875.1 Nestor notabilis
TGTGGGACAGTGTCGAACACTTTGCACACGTCCAGGTAATGACCTCAATTGCTCTGCCCCTGTCCATCAGTCCCGTAGCCCCATCATAGAATGCCACCAAATTGGTCAGGCAGGATTTCCCCTTAGTGAAGCCACGCTGGCTGACACCAACCACCTCGCTTTTTTTTCATGTGCCCATTACTGTTTTGAAACTCAGAAAGGAGAGAAGTATTTTCTTAAAAGGGCATATTGTATGAATTGCTTCCTAAATGCCATTTTAAGATACGAGAATATTTTTTCTGTAAATATAAGAAATCTGAAATTAAGGATATATTTATTTACTTGGTTGTACCTTTGACAGTCAGGCTAACCACAGAGGAATTTTAGCATTATTAACTATCCATTTACTTGTGTTTTTAAACCCCAAGCACAGTAACACAATAAACTTTTTGCCATAAACAGAAAATTAGATTAATATTTCTTTAGATATATTTCTGTATACAGATGTTCAATATGCTACAGGTTAGGTAGAAAGTTTCCATGTGTCCATAGGTTTGATAATATTCGGCAAGTGAAAAAAGGTTCTTAACTTTTCCAGTTTTCTCTGCAAAATGCCTGTGGGATATGCACAACTAACTTTAAACATGTACTTTTGAAAACACAGCCAAATTCAGCTTCCCTTTCTGATGAGTGAACTCTGCAGAACCAAAAAGCTCAGGAAAAATAAATCCGCTCAGATTTTATACACAGATTTTGGAGAATGCACTTTTTATTGACAATGGTAGTAATAACTATGACCGAGGTAGAAATTTTCTCTCAAATTGAATAGCTATAATTTCTGTTCAAGAAATGACTGAACAGAAATTGCTGGGGGGAGGAGGGAGAAGAAACAAAAACCAAAAAAGGATTAATTTAAAGGATTAATTTTGATTGGTTTTGCTTTTTTAATTTTTAGAAAGGTGTTCATGGCAAAAATGAAATAACACCACCACGATAATGTTCTACACAAGCACGTTACTCAGAGAATATTATTAATCTTGAAAATGTGCTAAAGAGCCATTTAAGATATACTAAGATTGCAACATGGGCATCCTGTGAAAAGCAGGAGAAACTTCATACTCAGAAGTCAAATTTTGTCATCCTCTTCGATAAGTAATGCATATTGAAACTATAACCTGTATTCCGATAGTATGGCTTGCAAGCTGTACTGATTCTGACATGTCCATATCAATTCCTGAACTAGACTATCTGCTGATGTAAGCACTCACTTAAAAAATGCCAAGTATTCAAACTACGGACTGAGTGATTCTAGTCTAATCAATATGTGACAAAATTACAGTTTTACTGAATAACGAGGGGGTTTGTGTTCATTTAATAGAAGTCTCTGTAAATCTGATGTCATCCGCAGAAAGAAAAGCATTGAAAAACATTACCCAGATCACTGTATTTGTTTCTAAAACCCACAGAGAAAATATTTAATGACAGTCTTTATCTGACCTTTCAGATAGGAGTTACCACGCTTAGAGAACAATTATTTCCTGAATTGCTGATACTCCCCTCTTTTTTAAACTTTTGCAGCACACCCCCCCTTCCATAGCTCCATCTTGACCCTTTTATTCTCCTCTTCACAGTTCACGTCCATGCAGTCATACCTGCTATTGCAGCTTCTATCTATGCACAACTCGCAGATCTTCCATTCTTTACTCCTTCTATTTGGATCAAACTCCCCACCTTTCTCTGCCAGGATGAGTTTGGCACAGGAATTTTAAGTCTTGATTATATTTCCTTGCAGTATTGCAGTGTAGTAACAAGAATCTAAGTCCAAATTTGTCTCTTCAGCATACCGCCTGTGTCCCTCCTAGAGTTTCTACTTTAGCTGACTGTTGGAGGTTTTTTTAACCCCCTGTGAACAACACTGCTGTACCGCTTTTTTCTAAAATGTTCATATGTAGCTGTAGAGAAATCCTGCAGCTTATTTCTACAGGCTATGTACCATAATGCAGAGTTTGGAAAGGTAAACTGTGTCTACAGCATCGAGTGATACATCCAGTCCCTTCCTCCAGTAGAGTGGTCTGATAATTCAGGAGAGTAGACAAAACACTATCACCCGCAAACACCACAGAACTTAGGGTGGGAGGAATTACCAGCACTGAGAGCTTAAAAGAGACTGTCTTGACTGTTGAATGGCAATGATTTTTTCGAACAAAGAAATTCCTCATCTCTCCTTTTCCACACAGAAAATCTAACTTTCTATCATCTGTTTGTGCCTTACCATCACCCCGTGCTAACTCCTGAAGACATAAATAGAATCAGATCTTCCTATGTAGTAATAGAATATCAAAAATGTAGCAAAAATGATGGCTGTTGAAACTTCCCATCACACAAAGTAGACTATCACATTCTTTCTTTGTGAATGCTCAATCCCTGGCAGTGTTCAAAGCCAGGTTGGACAGAGCCTTGGCGACATGGTTTAGTGTGTGGTGTCCCTGCTCATGGCAGTGGGGTTGGAACTAGATGATCTTAAGGTTCTTTCCAACCCAAACCAGTGATTCTGTGCTATTACAACAAACTTCGTTTTTCATCAAAAGGTGATAATTACAAGAAAAAAAGGCATCAGGCTTGTACTGTTTATATATGTTTTTAAGCTAACATTGAAGTTGAATATACTTACTATCTTTACATTTGAATAGGACATACAATAGTTAACATGTAATCCCTCACAAATTAAGATTGATGTTAGCAGAGGAAAGCAAGGTAGTGTATGTGATTCAAAGATCTGTTGGATCTCACCTTGCATAGTGATACCATTTGTGCTTTCTTCACTGGACAAGCACTGTGCTTGGGATCAGCTTTTCAGACTTCAACAGAGGTTGCATTTATTTGTCCTTTTAAAACCACAGGATTGGAATTGAAAGAAATTAATGGAATAAGTAGATCTTAAACTTCTATTTACTTCAAAACTTCAGTGATACTTTTCTGGTTTGGGGAAGTACTCATTTCCTGGTACTCCTGCTAGTGCCGTTTACTGGTACTTGACATCTGTGACTTACAGAACTGTGAAAGATACACAGTGGTCGTTTTTAACCACTGATCTGTTGACACAGTTGGCTTAATTTAAATAAGCATTAATAAATGACACAAGTCACTGGCATACTGAAGATAATGAATGCAGTTAGAGGCCCAAGGGTCAAAAGCCAAACGCCATATTACTTTTACTCAGAAGGGAACTACTGTGTGGGTTAGGTGTGAATAAATGATGTAACCCATTTTCTGTCTAATATTGCTAAATCACGTTCAACTTCCTTAAAAAACAAAGCTTGCAGAAAGTTTATGCTGCTGAGTCCTTAATCCATTTCCAATCTGTTGGACACAGTATTGTGCTAATTAAATCATCACAGATTCATGAACTAAATGCAAACTTCTCCAGCAAATGTACTTAAGCCGATGTCCAGCAGTTAAAACAAAAAAAAATAAATATAAAATTTCACCTTCTTCCTGGCCTACAAGCAATTATACCTGCTTAACTGAAAAAGCAGGTGGGTGGACAAGGCATATATCATAGGTTTTATCTATAGCACAAACACTAGGAGTAACAAAAACTGATGAAGTACTATAATCCACAAACTTGGGTGGAATTTCAGTGTCTTGTAAGGGCTTTGAGATAATGAACATCGTCCTGAAAAGGAGTACTTTTTTCTACTAATAATATGGTTGTCCTACCCCATCTGTATCTTGCTGTTCTCTGAGTGGCAAAGAGTTGGCTGTGGGAAAAAGTAGACATAAAGAAAATGACATAAAGAAAATGACATAAAGAAAATGACATAAAGAAAACGAACATGAATGTGAAGAGGAAAGAGGTGATTTCTTCTGCATGTTAAATAAAGTTTACCAGCTGCTTCATTCAATATTGCATGCAAGCTAACAGGACATTTTCCATTTCTGGAAATGGAAAATAAGGTAATGGTTAATATTATTTGTTTATTTGGCAGTAATGAAAAATCTCAGGGAAAAGTACCTTTCTTAAATAGGTATTTTAATCATAATAGAGAAAGGAATGAAATAAAATTGTGGTTTTATTTTAATAGGCAGTGTATTGCTTTAACTCTATAATTGAATTCCATACCTAATTATAATCCAGAAACAGAAAATGGTATTAAATTGATCTCTGCATGTAGTACAATTCAAGCTTATATGGAATCAAATACAACACACATGGAGGTTTGGGTCATGTTACTGCTGTTATTGCGGTATCTTATATTAGTGCTGGGGTTTGTTCTAGTTATTTTTAAGAATAATTTCAGAGCTCTCTGTCTATCAGCAAAATTCATTCTTTTTTGTCTTTGTAGACGTTGATGAATGCCAGGCTATTCCTGGAGTCTGCCAAGGAGGAAACTGCATTAATACAGTAGGTTCGTATGAGTGCAAGTGTCCTGCTGGTCACAAGCAGAATGACGCAACTCAGAAGTGTGAAGGTAAGTGATGTTGTTAAAGAATATACCTAAAAAGTGGTTAAGTAAAGCATTAGAATGGAATGGAACTTAATGGAATAAAAGGTTCTGAATAGTTGCAGAGTCTGTTTCTACTTTGCTGCTCATATTTTGCATTAGATGTTTTATTTTTTGTCTGACTTATGTGGATAAAGACAGTGTTTATCCTGTTTCAAAATTTAGTACTATTGATAAAGAGCGCATCTGCTAACAGCATAAAACTGCAAGTGAGTTACTAGGATTTTGTTTGTTTTCTCAAAAATATCCAAAATACTCCAGTACGGATATAGGTATTTTCAACCTACTGACAAGAGCATGACAAGCAGCTGTAACAGTTTTAGCAATGGGTGTAAGAAATTACTGCTCTGTACACTTAGTGTTGAAGAGCCTGGGTAAGGAAAGAAACTTAGGAAATGTCCTCCTTTTTTAGGTAAAAAATCATGTTTAATAGCATAGACCATGTTTAATAAGCATAGTTTAATAAACATAGACCATGTTTATTTGGTAAACATGTTGATACAATTAAGAGCAGCAATTCTGTATAAAGTAAAGTGGTAGAAAAATGGTGAGTTTTTGTGGGTTTGATGAAGACTTCACTGATTTGAATGAAATTGCCGTGCCTTCAAAAGAAATCAGAACTCTCAAACTTCATCCCAACAAGTAGGTACCTTCACATTCAAGTTGAACAGATAGGAGGACTGCTTGTTCCAGTCTTTGGCTTATGATTAGGCAGCAATTTAAGTATGTTACCAAATTACATTAACTCAGTATTCAGTTACAAACAAATACATGATTTGTTGCCAGTTTTGGGAGCTGTCTCAGAGATTTCCTTAGTTTCGTTTACAATACAGAATTCACAGAAAAATTTAGTAATACAATCAGTTTGAAAATCACACTTTTAAGTGAAAATGTTGCATTTTCACTTGGTTTCATTGCAAGTAATACTGAAGAGTAGGTAAAAACAATATCCAAAGCTATTTTATTCTGGTCCTGACCTCCACCTTCTTCTGGGTTTTTGTTTTGTCTTTTTTTTTTTTATGTTGACTAGTTTCAATTTCTGCTCAATACACAATGATGCTCCTGTCAGGAGTTTTTCTAGAGGAAACCTGACTGTTTCTTGTTGAAACCTTCATAGAGACAGTTTACAAGAAATAGACCTGCAACCATAAAAATAGAGCTTTTTTTACCGTGCTTTAGTAGAAATAGAAGCAATTGTGTATGTGTCTGTGCATGTGTGCATGTTTATCTACCTAACTGTATACAAGAGCATGCTGACAGGGCTCTGCAGGGAACAGTGATGTTCACAGGAAACTAAGATCCATTTGAACCATTTTAGCAGGGAACATCAGGAGCCTTGCAGAGATGCTTTTTTCTTCTCTCCCTCTATGTGGAAACAAGCCCAAAGGAAGAATCATCCCTTTCCATTCATTGCTAATAGCAAAAAAGCCAGCTGCTGTTGTAGTTGCCTATTGCTTGATCACGGATGGGGTCTGTAATCTGTCCATACCAGTGCTCATGCTTTACTGCTGTTAGCCCTGAAGAGCAACCTGTGAAGGAGACCTGATACCTCCTCTCAGGCAAGGATGCAGTTAAAATACATCAAATAGATGTTTTCAGAGAGATCCAAAAAATGCCAGTCATATGATGTATGTTATGTTTCTGCCTGGCATCTGAACTCCAGCTTTGACACCTAAAGGAGAACTTACTTGTGCTACATTTCCTTCCTTCTGAAAAAGTTAATTCAGTTTTAACATATATTTGCTTAAAAATCTGTGATGCTTATGGGACTGTGTATAATAAAAGTGAAATAGCATCTGCAGTCTGAAATATGTGCTGTTATTTCATAGTTCAGTAATCAATGGATTTTCATTTCCTGCTTTGTTGGCAGCTTAGTGAAGAACAGGTCACATGTTCTGGCTTTATTTCTTCTAAGCCCCTGCCATTTCTGTCTGTGGCAGAATTTAGATACTAATTAGTCCCTGGTCACAGCTTCCCCACTAGCTTCCCTGGTCATGTACTTCCCCACAGGGAATTATGCAAATAACAACCCACAAACCCACAGGGCTCAGTTCGTACTGTTTTTTTCTGTGGGGAAAAACAACCCCAAACCCAAACAAAAACAAAATGATGAAACTGTTTCTTTTCCATTTCCCCAATCTTCACAGCCAAGGTGGTAATGTCAAAATTATACCAGTGTGTACCAGTGGATTACATTATTCCAAGAATGGAACAAGAATGAAAGCCAAGCCATTGTTTTAATCTGGCTCTTTATACATACATATAATATATATATACACACACGTATATATGTACATATATAAAGGCTTTGAGAATTCATTATGTCTGAGTGTCAGATTTACAGGATAAAACTATAGCCAGTACTTTAAACAATTAAGCTTTCAGTTAGTGGGATTGATCATTTGGGTGAAGTTACATCATTTATATATATGGATTAGTCCATTGAGAAGGAAAGCTTTAATGCAGTTTTTAGTTTAAAACATGATATAGAAATAATATAGTATGGAGTAGTCTGTTCACTCGTTTCCTTTCTTTAAGTATGGAAAGCTAGATCAAGTATTACTTGCTGGCTACAAAGGACTAAATGCAAGCTGGAGTCAGTAACCAGGCAAGGGTCCAGTGTTCAGAGGCAGAGATTGGAATCTTACACTAACTATTCAGACCTTCTTTATTTAACAGCAAGACTTCTACTTAATAAGGAGGGATTTGAGATCCCCTGCTATATCCTTTGCCTTTAAACATCCAGATGTATTTTGTGGCTTGGGATTTTTTTCTCCTGTGGTTCCTTCTGGAAATCGAAGCTTATTGTTAGAATAAGTAGGAATGTTCATGTTGTACTTTCTGTGCCATAATGGATTTTGCTAGAACTATGCTAAGCAGTAAATACTGCTTTGCTGGGTTTTTTGCTTTCATTCTATTCCTGTATTTATTTAAAAAGAACCCAACCAGGTGCCAAAAAAGCATACATTAGGTTTATTGGATTTCTTTTGAGCATCCAATTACAGTTTACTGACACTGACCTTTCAGAAGTTAATGGCAATGGAGTATCAGTGAAGAGGATTTAAAGGATCCAGAGCACTCGTGTGATGTCTTAAATGAACAAAAGAAATCCCCATACCCTTCTCTTTTTTAGCATAAAATACAAATACAATATATTAAGTTTTCATTGTATTTTTAGGAATGAAATTCTGTTAATTTTTAGGAAATAAGCTTTCAGAATTAATGAACTTACCTCTATTTTGTTTGGAGGTGGATTATAGATAGATAAACTGAAAGGAGAAATAAGCTTTCAGTTGCTTTTACTGGTTTACATGAGGTTGACTACTACTTAGTAGCTATTCAAGAATCAGATAAATGTGTTCCAGTTACTCTTCTCAAATTGAAAATACGTCATACTCCTTGACTAAATGTAGTTAATTATGACACCCTTTAAAGTCAAAGGTACTCTAGAAGGTACAATACCTCTGATGGTCTTCCAAAATGTTGCTGTACCATTGACATCAAAGGACTATGACTGTATGACAAAGGCTAGTTTGTTGGGGTTTTTTTTGAAAGAACCTTTTAACAGAAGCCATTCTATTTCTGGGTTTCGTGCTTTAATGTGTAATTTCATTATATTCTGTGTTACTTAGATTTGATATTTCCAGGTGTTACTGTGGACTAAAACTATTTTCAAGGAGCCTATTTTCAGAACTCAGTGGTTGAGAGCACATTTTCTGGGACTTTGAATTCAGTTTTTATAAATTCCTGCTTACTGTAGCAGTAAAAGTCATGAATTCTGGATGACAGATAGTCAGGCTAGGGCTTTTTTTGACAGAAGCTCACCTATTAATACTCACACCTGCAAAGTTTATGCCACACATTGGTTCTTAGATTGAGACTGGCTTTCTCATGTCATGTGCCACCAGTATTTTTCACCTTTAAAACAGCATCTCCTGTTACTATCTTTGAACCATTTTCCCCAAGACCAATTATTCATGTATTTTGGAGGAGGGGAAGAGAGCCCCCAATCAGCCATCCTAAAAATAGCTCTTCCTGAGGTAAAGTCTCAGAATTTTCAGTCATGAGTAACGGAGATTTTGTTGAAAGAATTGCACGTGCAAGAACCAGGCAGGAGGAAGGAAAGACAGAGATTTAGCTCAAAAACTAGTGAAACAAAAAATCCATTGATGTGGTACTGTTCCGATAAGTAAGAAAACTCTTCTTCCATAGAGGTTCTCCAAGTTAATTGGTTAAAAAAGAGGCTTTTCTCTCTGCCTGGTGATGACTGGAGTCTTCTTTCCACTCTGGTCATTGGCCAGATTTCAGGAAGGTACTTCTTCCCTTCCCAGCTCCCTGTCATTCTTGGACTAGAGCCCTAGACAGTGTTAAACTCCTGTACATGTAGCCAGGTGAGAAGGATGGTCTATGTCTTGCAGCTTTGCAGAAGTGGCTAACTGCTTCCTTCTTCCATCTTGCCAATCCTACAAACTCCACCTACACATTACCTGATTTAGGAAAAATGACACTTTGTTTTCTACATCTTTGAGCAGATGTCTGAAATGTGGGGAGTAGTTGTCATAATTTTGTAACTATTTTAATGTAAATTTAGAATTTCTGCGTCCTATAAATTGCATAAATAACCTTATAAAAAGACAAAATTTTCACTTCCTCTGTTTCTGTTACATAGTGTAAAACAAAGTCCACAGGATGCTTATATGTATGGAATAGTTAGGAATTCTGAAGACATGTTACCTGTAAGATAAAATTGTCTTTTCTGTAGTGATACTATTAAGTGACATGCCAGTGGAAAAGGGACTGTTTTATTCATACCTTCATTTTACAGAGAATAGTTTTCATACTCTTAGTAGTGTTGTAGTAAAACTTAATTTTCCTTTCAGTAAAAGGTGCTCTCTGTAGGTTCATATCTAAAGGGAGTTCTTCATATGTGGACCTTCCCACAGCAGGGAGTTACCTTTTTAATGTAGTCCCTATGTGCACCAGATTTTTTGACACTCTTCATTTTCTTTGAGTGTATGGAGAATGTAAGAAAGAGAGGGAGCAAAGTCTTCATCACATAAAAGCCTCCTGAGAACTTTTTATCAATTAGTCATTCATTTCAAGAGAATTTCTAGAGTGGCAAGTCCAAGGATATGATAAGTCTGTGGAAAAGTGCAAGGAATGGTCTGTGAGGTCCCAAGATTTTCTTAAAAGGAATGTGAAGACCTTCACAGTGTCATCACAAGATAATTTCTGTCATACACTCTT
>NW_009917066.1:9762-17296 GCF_000696875.1 Nestor notabilis
GCATTATTTGACACAAGACAGTCTGGGTTCAACAGTCTGACTTTTTTGTTTAGATTTTTGCTTCACGGTATGAAAGCTGATTAAAATTAATACTGCACCCAGACTTTTACAAACAACTCAAGCTGAAGTCTGGTATCTATGACTACCTTTTGTATCAAGCCAGGCAAAACCTGTGGTATTACATCATTCCAAGTGGAAAACATTACCAATCTCAAGATAGTTAGAAAGTTGGCCCACATTGTCCCATGTTTTCTCAGAATGCCTCCCATGTTAAACCTGGGCCACAGTTCACATTCATTGAAAGCCACTCGAAGAGCTAGTGTAAAGAGGTCACTTAAAAGTAAAATCAGGTTACTAAAAACCCATACAAATATTTATATGTCTAAAGATTGTCACAGTTGTAGAATGAAGTGGTTACTTAAATGGCTCATTTTTATAAATGGTCATGACCCAATCTTTACTCTCATGCTGTTCTTCACTCGTAGTTCTTTCATTTCAGTTTGCTTTGCTGTGCTTCACATCTCTAACAATACAGTCAGGCTGCTTCCTCCTATTGCTTCTCATTGCCTCAGCTCCTAATTTTGCTTTCAGTTTGTGCTGGGACAGCAGACAGTGCTCTCAAGCTGGTGCTGAATGCCCTAGCAACCCCCTTGTTACATACAGCAGCTCATTCATCAGCTTGATGACATCTCACTTTATATGTATTTACATACAAAATTGTTTCAGTGTTCAGATGAGAGCACTGCTTTTAGTTAGCAGAAACATTTGAATGAATTAAAAATATCTGAAAAAAACTAAAAATGCAACATTTGGTTGCATTTGAATATATTGGCCAAAATTCTGGCTTATAGTTGGAGTACTAGAAGGTTAGAAAGCAGTCAGATCTGATAAGCAATATTTCTGTGGTTGCAGAAGCCCAGAGTTGTCATACTTGGCTGCCATCCTATCCTCCTTCCTTCCATTCAAGAGCCAGATGAGTATTTTGATGTTGCATTGTAGCTGTTGTGTGCTTCCTAGAGATGGCAGTCAGCGTGTGTCACTGGGAAATTCCAGGCTGCGCTCATGTGCTCTTCAACTTGAAGTGGTATACCCCTTGAATGTATAAGGAAATCCTCCATTAGATGGCGAACAAAATTATTTGCAGTATTCAAACCAGCAATTTGTTGTTCAGTCTGACTTTAATAGCAGTTTCATATCAGAAAAGGTCTTTCCCTCTTTTTATACACTGTATAAAAGTGCTCTGCTAATTATCTCATGTCTTTTCCTTTTTGCTTAGATATTGATGAATGCAGCATCATCCCAGGAATCTGTGAAGGTGGTGTATGCTCTAACACTGTGGGAAGTTATTTCTGCATCTGCACACGGGGTTATGTCACATCTGTGGATAGCTCCCACTGTATTGGTAGGCATTTCACCCTGAAGGCTTTTAGTGCTCTCAAAGTTATTAAGGCAACTTATAAACAGCAGAAGAACTTCTGTCCCAGTCATCTAGCACTGCCCTGATGATAACCTGTGCTCACTATTATCCCTGCTCCAGCTACTTAAAATTCATAACATCCTCTTCTGATGCCACTGCAACCATCTTTATGTGGCTTGTAGATCTCTCTTTGTCGACTGTATTGTAACTTGAGAACTCCTCCCTGAGATCTGGATCTTCTTAGGAAAAAAGCAACTAATAACTCTCTGTTAAGGCAAACTTAAGAAAAGTTCACTATATTTGTTTCTCTAATCTGCATCTGATGAAACCAAAAGCTAAGCTCACTTTGGTCCTAAAGGAGCACACATTTATTCTTGCTTGGTATTTCAAGTTCCATCTCAGGTACGTTAATTTAACCTTTAGAGGCAAACATAAGGCACATATATAAGTTCAGAAAGCATTAAATAATGTATGGTGAGACGCCAGTAATTTGTCTGGAACAGATACTAAAACAAATCAAATATTTGGTTTCAGTAGATGCAGTTTTTACAAGAAAATTTATTTAAAATCTGTTTCTATATTATAAAAAAATGTATGCTTATTTTCACATGTGGTAATTTCTTTTATAAAGCTGCACATGTCAAATGTATGATATAAACCATACTCATGAATTAGCTGTAGTACTGCATACCATGTGTAAAAACCTAACAATTGCTAATAGCTGTGTCTTTTCTAGATCTCATGTGGTTCTTATTATTTCAGACATGTCAAAGCACTTTGTTTCCGTGTTGGGAAAGGGATGGGAATTCTGAAAGGATTTTTGAACTACAGATAAATGATGTAAGCCAGTAGCAACACAAGACCTACGAATGATTTCACATGGATAGTTTTTTGCACAACATAGCCAGCTTTTGTTACTCAGGGTCATCTGAGGAGTGCCAGACTTCAAATATATTGTGGCTGACCTCAAGAATACTGAGAACATATGATTTCCAATATGATCAAAATGTGTATGGATTTTGGCATGGTTTACACTGTGGTTGCCAAAGTCGGTTCCCAAAACCAATTGCACACAAATCACATGCTGTAGTGCACTAAAGCAGGCCCTTACCTCACAGGTTTTCCTTCTCTTAAATGAAAATTTGTCTGAAAGTTCTTGTGCTTCTAAATGTTTGTAGTATTGGACTATAATTTGTATATTTTGTATACGTTGTATAATTTCTCCTTAGGGGAAAAGTGAAGAATGTAATCCTTATTAATACAAATTATTTTATTCTTCCCAATTTAAGATAAATACGCGCTTTTAACCAAAAAACCAGGATGTGCTCAGTTATTGTAATTACTACCATGTCTTTTGAAATCCATTGAGCTTTTCTCATAGTCAGCATTCAGGAATGTGACAATAAAAGGTCTAGGCGGTGTCCTTGAAGAAACTAGAATATAATAATAAACACTGACATACTTATGTAGAGTAGTTTTCACATGGCAGTAATAAATTATAGTTGTACATTCAGTCTACTGGACAGAACAGATTGGATAGCATTTCTTCAGTCAGATACATCTACACCAAGGAAAAAAATCATTAAATTAATTTAGTGATGTTGATGTTTTTACGTGAGATGTCCCGATTTTGGCATGGTAGGCTTTTTACATATTTGTATTTAGTTTCTACTTTTATTGCCTTGTCTCTTTTGTATCATCTGTATTTCCTGTTACATTGAGCAGACTTTAAGATTGTGTGTTGGATTTATGCAATACTAGCATCACTGCAACTATGTGATTCTGCAGTAAACCAGATGAGGAATGCATTCATGCTAATGACCTCAGATAATTATTAGGTGTTTTGGGATATTCTGTTTGTTTGTTTGCTTTGGTTTTTAATACAACTTTTTAAAAATTTTAGTCCTTACATGAATTGAATAAGGTGTGGTAATTTTAAGAGTTTGTGTTACTATTTTTGGTTTTCTTTTTAAATTAATTTCCAGATCAGAGGGCAAGTACATGTTTCTCCAACATAGTGAATGGCCGCTGTGCACAGGAGCTTCCTGGTATGTTCACCAAAAGGCAGTGCTGCTGTGAGTCTGGCCAGTGCTGGGCCATCGGGTCTGTTCCAGAGATGTGTCCTGTCAGAGAGTCTGGTGAGTGGCTTATTGGTTTGTTTTCTCTTCCTTGGTGTCCATTCTGCTTAGGATCAATCCTAATACTGAAATACAAACTAATTTAAAATGTAAATGGAAAAAGAAAGTCAGGAATTACATTATTATTCATACCTATGGTTTCGATACTGGTGTTACTATCTGTGAGCCATTTTTGGGGGTTCATGGTTGTTTGGGACTAGTATCTTTAACATTCTTTTGTTGACTTTGGCAATAATTCTTAGGAAATGGGAAAGATTTTGTGGTCAAGCTCAAAGAGGAAACAAATTCTGAGGTCCATACTTTTTGATTTAAAGGTACAGCTGCTCTCTTGTTCCATTAAATTTTGGGCTACGTTGAACCAGGAATGTGTCAATATTTCATTTATTCTTTCAACTCTGCTCACAGAACAGTATTCCACATCCCTAGTGAAATGTATTTTCAGTTTATCAATATCAAGGTCTCTGAGTGACGCTGAGTGATCAGGAAGTTACAGTGCAGCTGGCAAAACATCAACAAAAAGGCTCAGCAAATAGCTGTAAATTATAATATTACCTTCTATTATTTTTAGTGTCCTTCCTTAAATAACACCTGTCACAGTCATGGGATCTGCCTGAGATTAGGAGTGGGAGAGGGAACATATCACACCTAAGAAATAAGGAGTTGATGTTCTGTTTATTGGAATATACAAAGATCTGTACCTTCCTTGTACAACCTCTGAAGGGTTGATTTACTTTACACTTCTCTGTTCATTCCTATTTAATAGATGAACACCGCAGACTTTGTGTAGATGGTGCTTCTGCTGGAGGTCGTTCCAGAGGTGGTGGGACAGGAGGAAACGGGTTCCTTCCTGGTGGCAATGGCAATGGCTATGGCCCAGGAGGAGCAGGATTCATTCCCATCCTGGGAAGCAATGGTTTATCCCCAGGCGTAGGTGGAGCGGGGATAGGAACAGGTGTTCAAAGTCCCAATGGAAATGGACCAGTAATTACAGGGCTAAGTAAGTACTTGCATTGTTGTGACTTGTTTCTCGCTTTTTTTTTTTTTTTATTCCTTCCATTTTTTCCTTTTTTCTGCTTAGTTTTTAGTCTGGAAATGATATGGCGTTCTTAACGCATAGAAATGCCTTTGTATTGAAGCACATTTAAGAGACCTCAGTTAATATGTTGGGAGGGTTAGGAGCCCTTTTTTTAATAAGAGTTTAGATGTAGAGATTGCTTTTCTTCAGTTATAGAGTCCTTGAGCCTGTGTTGTTCCTTCTGATCTGTCATGGTCAGTACTAATAAAACTCCAGATTTTTAAGCGTTTTCAAAAAACACAAGGGTTTAAAATAAACTTCTCTTTCTTTGTTCTTCCAAAAGTAAAACTTACCTATTCTTCAGGAATACCGACTGCAGGGATACTGACTTGACTGAGAGCCCAAGAGGAATAATATTCAGAGGGAAGTCTCATATCCGTAGAGTTGCTTATAACATGCATAAGCACATCTCTAGGATGGAGTATTATTAAGAAAGGCATTCCAAAAATAGTAAACATATAGGAACAGATTGCTTCAACTTTCGCCCAGATTGTGGTTTGTTCATGAGGCCACTGACAATCTCATGAGGCTGTACGTATAAATGGTAATTCAAAATTAAGACTGTTTGTCTAATGTGTTTTTTGGTTCTGAGAGTTACTGAGAATTACTGAGAGTTCTAAGAGTATTTTTATTAATTGATTTTGTTAGTTTACTGTCATGTCAAAAGATAGTTCTTGGAAAAAATATTATATATTTGATGGATATATTTACACACCTGGTAATACTTTCTGAAGCCTCTATAACCATTATATTTATTTCTATTTGAAAATATTAATATTTATCTCAGGTTCCGTTTCTTTTATCAGCAATACTCAATCAGACAGTAGACATCTGTAAGCATCATCCCAACCTTTGCTTAAATGGCCGTTGTATACCAACCCTTTCTAGTTACCGATGTGAGTGCAACATGGGATATAAGCAGGATGCAAATGGGGATTGTATTGGTAAGTGCACGTTTCTAAAATCCATTATTCATTTTTAAAATGCTAATATTTTTCTGCTTTAAATCTATTTAAAAAAACCCAAACATACTCTTTTTTCCCCACTTATATCTTAATTTTAATGATATTGCTCTTGTGAAAAAGACTGCAAAGACCATGATACTAAGTACATGAGAATAATTTAAAATCTTCGTGAGAGTTAATCTCTTTCCATCTTTAATCACAAATATGGGTGTTGAGTATTCCTGTACTTGATGGGTATTGTACATTTTTGCCTTCACATTCAGTAAAATAAATTCTGTTCCACGTTCGCTTTTGTTGTGCTCACGTAACTCCTTTTTTGCTACAGGAGTTCATGTCAAGTTATGTTCAGAATTTATGTTTTACCTACTCATAAGGATGAACGGCAGTTTGAAAGACACCAACTATTTTTTAAAATGCATTATTTAAATGTTTGCATTTAAAATGAACAACTGTTTAATAGTACTTGAACTTTGATATCCCTGGTTTTTACCATGTTTAACTGCTCTGTTTTGCTTTCTCAGATTAACCTGATATACTGCACCTGATAGTTTGTGAGTCCCCTTAGCTAGGCTATTCCTTTGCACCAGAGAGGTCAGTTATAGCTATAATGTTCCTGAGAAGTATACAAATACACTCTCTTGAGAAATCTCAGTTGATGGAGAATCCATTGCTTCCCTAGGCAGTTGCAGTGCTCCAATAGATAAACTTTCAGAAATTTTTCAGAACATCTAATCTAAATTAAACATTATTCTGCAAGAACAAAAATCAGCTCATTTTTTCTTGTCTTATCCACAGTATTTAAGGAAAGCGTTTCAATACCTTTCCCTTTGCACTTTTGTATACTTGAAAGCTGTTACAGTTCTTCCTCAAAGTTGTTCTCTATGATACAGTGAGACCATCTTCTTCAGCTTTTTTTGTTTGGGCCACAGTTTTCTGTACCTCTGATCTCTGGCTTCAAAATTCAAGAGACATCTCTTGATGCATCCTTGGCCCTCAGGAGATATAAGTGCCTTTTAAGTGGGGAGTGGGAGGGCTATTGTTTCTTTATAGTGTATGGAGACTCCTGGCACTTTTGTTCCCAGCCCTAAATTAATTTTGCAATAAATAAAGAAACCAGAAATTGTTAGATATTTTTCTGTAGAGTTAAAGAAAAGTCTTATTTCAAAACTATCCTGCCAAATAAATAAATAAATAATATCATTACATACTGCTCTTTGACCTAAACTTGTACAATGCCACTCTCATGATGGAATGTGCCTGATGCATCAAGAACCATAAATGTCATAAGTGATCTGACACTTATTTCATTTATTTTGTTTCATTTATTCTCTTTCATTTATTTCACTTACTCTCATTTCACTGCCTTATTTCATTCTGTTTAAAAATAAAACCTCTAGGTAAAACTGTGGAGACTTTGAAAGTGGCAGCAAGCCTGTAGCTGTGCTGTGTTGAATTTTAGCTGGTTTGCAAATACAAATCTTCATATTTTAAGTTTTGTAATAGATCTTCAGACTTATCAGAGTAAGTCAGTCTTACAGGGTTTTGGGAGTTCCATACTGTGTTTAGTGAAATTCTGAAAAGTGTTACAGGTGAAACACTGAAAAGCGGAAATAAATGTGATGCAAGTGGTGAAAGAGTAATATTTGACACTGAAGAAGGGTGGACTGAGAAGTAGGATAAATGGGTTAAATGTCTCTGTCTCAAATGTTTCCTGTTTAGACTGTTGGAATATGCGTGCTTGCAATGCAAACCCAAAGCCAACGACTTCTTTATTTTAACATATATTTGCCATTTCCCTCTTTTGTCAAGAGCTTATAAAAATAAGACCGTCTTAAGATGCATATTTTATATGGAAATTATTTGATGCACATGGCTTTGAAAGGATTTTCCAAGCTTAAGTAAGTCAGCTATTTCATAGAGGAACACTGCATTACTGCTG